>NC_134556.1:2499791-2748041 GCF_025594145.1 Primulina tabacum | reverse complement strand
TATAAAAAATTGAGTGCGATTTCTTTCCAACTTTCTTCATGGCTACCTATTTTAAATTTATTTTTATATTAATTATTTTAATTTAATATATGAAGTACATTTCACTTTTAGAATATATCACAAACCAATCTATTGTTTACCTCTATTGAAGACCGTTTTCTGAAAATAACAATTGTGTGAGACGGTCTTTGTGGGACGGTATCTGTACTCGTACATTATACTACAACTTGACTCGAGCATAAAGGATTTAAGTTTATTTGGGAATTTAAAATGCAAAAAAAAAAACTCGATCAGCCAAAAATGTCATGTCGCCCATCATGCTCATTCCAAACTTACCCAGCATCAGCTTGGCAAAGTTCTCACACAATTTCATGTTAGTTGATCTAAAAATATATCATTAACGTAAATCTGGACAAACAATGCATGATTATTAATAACAAATGTAGATAGTTTCTTATCGATATATCCAATTGTAAAGTCAATATTAAGAAAAAATCATGATAGAATTTCATACCAGGCTCGTGATTCTTGTTTTAGTCCATACAAAGCTTTATTTTATCTAAATAGTGTGCACAATATGTAAAACATGATTAAAAATTTTTCAGGCTATTCCACATTAAATCTTCTTGCAACAATTCAAGAATGCACTCTTAACATCCATATAAAACACTTTGAAGTTTTTAAAAGATACATAAGAAAGAAAAATTTAAATTTCCTCTAGCCTTGCTCTAATGCAAAAGTCTCATAAAACACCTTTCTCCTTCTTCCTTTTTTAAACCTTGAGCAACAATATTGCTTTACTCCTAATTTGTGATGACACGAGTCTTAAAATATTATTATTTTAATATTTACGAAAAAATTTGAAATTTTCTTATTAAATAATTTATTATAAATATAACTCATAAAATAAAATAACGGTAACCACTCCTGCTAAAATAAAAGTAAAATTAAACTTCACATTTGAAAACCACAACCATAAAAATCCAAGTTTAAAAAAATCCATCCTAATTTGAAAAATCCAACATACTATAAAAATTTCAGCATTCTAGTTATCAAAATCATGAAATAAAATCAGAGTAAATAGTTTTTAAAACATGCATAAATAAATCTCATAAGCTACAAGGTCCTCGGGTTTGCACTGTTACTGGCCTGAGCCTGCTCACTAGTCACCACCCCCAGTCTCATTATCCACACCATCTGCATCGATCAAGTCTAGTGAGTCTAACGACCAGTATGCATAAACCACGAAAGCGAGTACTATGTATAAAATTCATGCAATTTTAACATAGCTCGGACTTAACATAAATATGTTAGGCGAATTTCTGCATAAACATTTTCATAAAATCATATTTTCATGCTTCATAGAAATCGTAATCGTAAATCAATTTGCGTGAAGTTCTGTTCAATGCAAATAGCCCATAATATAAATCGTTTGATCAAACTAAACCACAGTATTGGGCCAGCAGGGATCACCACAACACTTGGACTGGATGTCCACTACCCAACATAACATAATTCCTCAGAAAAGGTTGGAGAGGTCCCCAGACAAGTTCTCGGCTTCCAAACTCGTAACATAATTTGGCCACAAGACAAAATTATACCTCAAAAATAATTATTTTGTACGTAATATATTCTTACAAACATCGTGAACCTCGTTGGAACGTCCTCGGACATGCTGCCATAACATACTTAAATAAATACCCAAAATAGCCCTAAGGTGTATTCGGACACATACGAGTCCCAAATTAAAGACCAATTAGGACGTACCAATTGACTCGGGACTTGATCCATACATAAACTACATCCTAACCTACGGACCGAGACTCTAAACCATCCCCGAACCATGGCCAAATAGTGTACCATGCACAACGAACCATGAAGACACAAGCTGCCCCAAGAGCGACGCTATGGAATCTATGCATTCCGTATGATTTCATATCGATTCTAACTCGAACCAAGCCCTAGACTCGACCCTTATACAACACTTAAGACTCTGTTTCAACCCGTTCTAGCCCCATAATGCACCACAGCCCCTTAAACAACACAACGTCGTATGCCCTAAGTTGCGCCCCTCACGTGCACTCACGACATTCACGAGTCCAAGCCCTTATGCTAGCCAACCAGACCCTAATCAACCCTATCATGCCTACCCCTGGATCTTACGACCCCATCTAGACCCTAGAAATGGGCTCTGGTCCAGCCAACAAACCAAACCACGACACCACACAAGGTCGCGACACCCCTATACGCGACCGTGTGCTGTTTTGTTTCCTATTGAACCAGCAGCTTCTCAATCCATATTGGACCACTTATTAGAATCTAAACACACCGTATAACATAACCTACATAGCATCAAGCCATAGGATCGGTCCAGCGAAGACGACGATTATAAAACTTGAGGAAAAACGAATGAGTTCATGCATATATCGTATCAAAACGATTTTCAATAGCGTTCTAGCATACATATAATCAAAACAATGTGTTTCCATGCATAATTTGTATCCAAATATAGTATATAATATGATTGATTCATAAAATAAAGATTTAGACATGCCTTTGCGTTAAAAATGTACGAAATATCGATAACTACCGCGAGGAAGAACGGAGGCCGAACGGAGATGGTTTGCTGTGTTTCTTGCTTCAAAAGGTGACTAAATTAATCAAGGAACATTGCGGTGATGATCGGATTAATGCTACTGTTGAAGAGAATATCGAAAAACTCAATCCCTTGGTTGAAGAATTTTCGGCCGAAATATGTGTATGTGAGTTTATTGTGTATTCTTTGTGTTTGTGTGTGTTTGTCGTGTGATCTTGGTGTTTTGTGTGTGAGAGGCGTGACTTATATGAGAGTTAGGGTAATGACTATTCTTGTATAGTAAATAAAATTATTAACTAGAGTTTTAGGCTAATTATCCAAAGTTATAATTACTAATTTAGCCTTTCAACTTTAAAATTTGCCAAATTAAGAACCTTAAAAACCTAAAACTCTACCCATAATTAAATACTAACTAGTTAAATTAATTAATTCATGAAATAATTATTAAATATTTTATTTCGAGTTAAAAGGTTTAAAATCCCTTATTTTCGAATTTTGTTAATTAAAACCGTTAATATATTTTTATTTCACTTGATAAATAAATTTAGCCCTAAATGCTAAAATTCATAATGCTTTAAAATCCTAATTCTCAGCTTAAAACAAAAAATGCAACATTAAATTTTTACACCTCAAACTTCTACGGTATTCTTTCACGATTCGGCATCGAACATTCGCATGAAAAAATAAAATTCGAGAAAACATTTTAAATTGCATAATAAAATAAATAAATATATATACATTATATATATATATATATATTTAAAATAATTTAACACGCAGCATGCATCAGATAAAATTATTCATTAAATGTTAATTTATTTCAATCATGCATGGGGTTTACCGTATACGATTTTTGGGCACTATTTAAATGCAGTTCTATATTCATTCAGTTTTTTCTACAAACCCATTTTGTTCTTAGGATAATTGATTAGAAGGTCTAGGTACTTATACCACACCTGATTTCCATCAAAATGATTTAGGTTCATTCTTCATAGCTTATATCCAACTGATATCTAATAGAGCTTTGTCTAACATTTTAGGTTCTAATTGCAAAATAAAAGCAGCATGCAAGAATTCATTAATAATTTATTGTCTAGTTCTAAAAGGTGTTGAAAATGTTACCAATCACTTATGATGATGGATGTCTTACTCCCTTTTTAATTCTGTCCCAGTGGGTTGCCATTAACATTGTTGGAGTAGGATCAGTTAGGTTCTCCTTAGTGTGATTCCATCATCTTGGTTCTCAAGGATAAGAGATAAGCTTTGTTGAGTAACCAAGAAATATTCCAACGTCAAATTTGGCATCAAATGCAGACATATGTTTTTTTCCATTATTATTAATGTAACATTTACGACCAAATACATAATAAGAAAGGACTAGTCTTCCTCGCATTCCATATTTCATGTGGAGTTTTACCAGCCTTCTTGTTGATCATGGATTAGTTCTGTGTATAGCATGCGGTGTTAAATGCTTCTGCCCAAAATCTTTGGAAAACACCAGAATCAGCAAGCATTGTCCTTGCAGCTTCCTTCAGAGTTTTGTTCCTTCTTTCAGTAACCTCATTCTGTTGAGGTGCTTATGATGTGGAATACTCGTGTTGAATTCCATGTCTTGATAGACAAGCATCCAAAATTTTTTTTTAGTGATTCAGTACCTCGATACTTCTTATCCTGATTACTGATTTCTCATTTTTAATAACTTAAAAAATTTAATCATTTGGCCACAAGTATGATATTTACCAATAAGAAATATAACCCAAGTAAATCGAGAAAAATCATCAATAATGATAAGTGTATATCTCATTTTTCCTAAACTGATTACAAGTATTGTCTAAATAAATCAATGTGCAATAGTTCTAGGCATCTATCAGTCAATTTTTTACCATTATTTTTAAATATAAATATAACATGTTTACCTAAATGACATGCAGAACATACATGATTTTTTTAAAAAAATCTATACCAAGAAATCCATCAGCAATGTTCAATTTACGCAAGTTATTTATTGATTTGAAGTTAAGATGATTAACTCTTTTATGTCATAACCACTGTTATCATTATTAATAGCAACAAAATAAATCGGTGAAGCTAGACAAACACTATTCTAGTCAACACCATTCAACAAAGTCCGATTATCAACATCCTTAATTATGCATTTTCTCTTATGAAACTCAACCAAATAACCATTATCACAAATCTGACTAATGTTAATCGAATTATAACATAATTTCTAACTAGTAGCATCTCATTAATCACAATATTTATGTGAGTAATCTTATCCATACACACAGACCTATCCTTTGTGTTGTCACCGAAAGTGATTTTGGTTCCTTCAAATTTGATTAGATCAGTCAATAATTGGGCTTGCCCAATCATGTGCCTCAAACATCCATTGTCCAAGTACCAAACTGAATTCTTCAGCCCTTATTTTTTATCAATCAACAATCACAATTAAATCAACTAGTAGCCAATATTATTTGGTTCAAAATGGGATTATTCCCTTAGAAATTCACACTTGGATCAGCCTGACTGGCCGACCACTTTCCGCTTCTGTACCAACGCCTGCTTCCTCCTCTAAACAAGTAATAGCCAGCTGAAGTGAGCCAAGCTCAACAATCTGGAATTCTAAACAGGTAAAGATTTTTGAAACCCTTTTAATATCTAAGCAAGCCATTATTCAGAAAGGGTTGTAAAAAACATGCTGGTGTAATGTTGTGTATGTATTGAAAATAGTACGTTGTCTTTCCTTTCTGTCATCATTAGTCTGCATGTTTTTTTCTGAACTGGCTTGCAGTTGTAGTATCAATAGATTTTACATCTCATTGAGTTTTTCCTGGTCAGATGAATTTATCTTAGACCAGTTAGGGTTAGCATTACAAATCTCTAGTTTGTAACCAATATCAAACATTCTGCCTTTGTTCATCTGTTCAACATGTTACTCAGTTTGAACAATTGGCTATTGATGTTCATATATCGTACTGGAACTAACAAATTGAATATATTTCCCTTTGTACATGTTCAGTTTCAATGAGTACTGATGTAACTGAGATTGATATCATTACTACTAAAGCCAAGACCTATGTTTTCTCCTGATGACTTCTCCACCTCCTGTATTTACTCAAGACTAACTGAAGACTTTTTCAAAATTTAATCAGTTCAGATTATTTTATATTTTCAAACATAAGCTGCTGATGTTCAATCAGTACTCTTTCATTCTCATTCTTAAGCTTTGTATTTCTGCATTAAGATAGAGCACTTCGCTTAAATGTTCCCAGTTAGGCTCTTTATCACTGTCAGTTACTGTTGCTCGCTTTGCTTTGACATCCTTGAATGATTGAGAAAGTCTCTTTTACTCTTTTACCATGTTATGAAGTGTGGTAATGAGATCATATCATGTAAAATCAGCTAAGCTAAATTAAATTCCTTCTGCACTGGCGGATTCCAGCTTAGCATCATCCATGTGGCATTGTACTTCATCTCCATCAATCTCACTTGTCGAATATTCTGACTCAAATAAGTGAGAATTAGAATCTTCCCAATTGGCCTTACTGTCCTAGACCACCAGTACTTTTTGGTCTCTTCTCTTCCTGAATTACTTCTTGTCATCCTTAGCCATTTCCTTCTTGTCATGAGATTGACCTTCTTTGTCAGTTGGCCTTCTCTCATCATTCTTTGTCTTAGGGAAGTCGGCTATGAAATGCTCGATTTTCCCACAAATTAAACACTCTTTGTCCTTATCAATGGATTCTTTCTTGTAATGATTGTATTTGCTCGGATTTTTAAAATTGTTATGGTTCTTCCTTAAGAACTTGCAAAATTTATTCACAAACAGTAATATTGCATCACTATCTAACTGCTTGGATGTCTTCTCTTTCGAGACAAATTGATCTCTGGATGTAGTAGCCAGAGCTTTTTTCAGTTTGGTTATTCATTCACCACTAGTTCTTATTTCAAGTTCGAATTATTATGTCTTAAGATCAGCAAACAGATCATACATGACAAGCTTGTTAAGGTCTTTAGATTCACATATATCCATAGTTTTTCCATCAATTATTTTGAGACTGCCCTCATTACTTTTAATGTTATCTCATGATTTCCGTACTCTTTAGTTCAAAAATGATCTTACTCACTCTTTCATCGAAGTCTGAAGTAGACTCTCCGACTTTAATATTGATACTCTAAATTTTTTGAATATCAACAGACATTTTGTTTCCTTTTTCCAAGTCATTGCATTTGCACAGTTGTATCTGTTTCTCCCATATATCTTTGCCAGCGGAGCACATCTTGATTTTTCTAAAATTCTTCTTGTCCAGTGTTTTTTACAATATGTCTTTGGCAACATTATTCATATTATCCTTTTTCTTGTCTTTAAAGGTCCATTCCATTCTTGGTTTTTCAATCATATGAGGAGCACCGTCAGAAATAACAATGACAGTGTTTTATTTCATTATCTTCATTGGTCCGTCGTGATGACATACCATATATCATCATCTTGTGCATCTAAATGATCATGCATCTTGATTTGTCAATCATCAAAATCCTCTTTGTAGAATATGAGAATTTTACTGAATTAGGCCACTGGAGTTTAATATATAGAAACAAGAATTAACCTACCCTAATACCACTTGTTAGAATTAGAGATTGAATTATATGGGGTGAATGAATAATATCAACAAATTCTGAGAATATTTTGGTTGGGATAACAACAATGAAATGTAATTCTTGTTGGTTAGGTATAAATAAGCCAACATTTTTCTCATTGCACGAAAATTGGCTCACCGATTAAGTTTGAACACGAAATATCTTAAGTGTGTGTGAACAGTTAGGCTATCAAATAAATTGTTATGACATATTAACCGATAATTAAATAACACAATTTTGTTTCTAGATGTTCGGCTGCTTCAATATATAATATCCCGAACTTTTATCATGTTATTGTTTTGATGTTATTATTGGTAATGGATATTTTTATGGTTATGGTGGTTATGTTTATTGGAATGGTAATAGTATTGTTATTGTGTTGGATTCGTGCTTTATGGTTAGTGATGATTATGGAAATAAATGAGTTTTTATTGATGGTTGTGTTGGATGATTGAAGATGTTTTTGGATGCTAATTTCATTGGTATTGTATAGGATTGGAAAAGGTTGGATTTTAGGTGAGTTGGTACTATTTTGGTGCAGGGGTCGGCGCAGCAGCGCTGCTAGGCGTACAGGACAGCGCCTAGGCCGAAACCGCGGCGCTGCCTGCTGCGAGTGTCGTAGCCCAGGCGCTGCAAACCCAAGGCAGTGGCGCCGTAACGCTAGACCGGAAGAGTTGCTACTTGGAAATGCGTTTTTGGGCGTGGGAATGGCTTATTAACCCATTTTCTAGAGGCTTCTTCTTATTTCTCCCTTATTACTTTTTCTTAAATGTTTCTTGCTCGTTTCCCTTAAGGTTTTCTCTTCTTCAATTCTCCACTCCAAATCCAAGGATCATAGTTGATTTCTTAGTGTCTCCAACCTTAGATTTCAATCTTCAAGGTAAAAACGTTGTATTTTTTGGAATGGACAAGGGTTAGAAATATTGAAGGGTTGAGTTGAATAAATGATTTCTATGGATATTGGTGATGATTTATGGTTATTGCTGTGTTTGTTGTTGTAGGAATTTCTTCAAGATATCTTAGCAACCAAGTGATTGTGGGTTGTAAGTAGAAGTTTTCTTTGTGCTCACCTGATATTTATATGTATATAAGCCATGTTATTGGTAACTAGCTCCTTCTCTTGGGATATACTTGGTATATATATTGTTATACATTCATTGTTCAAAGATTATCATTGAATTCATTGACAAAGGAGCTAGTAATTTATTGTTCATACCATGTGTTTATTAAAATTCCTCAATGAAGTTTCCTATGATTAAAGCCAATGATTGAAAGTAATTCATGCATGTCATTGGACAATTTGATGATTATTAATTGTCTCTCACAGTTTTGATATTTATATCAAAGAGATACATACCACAGGTCACAGGTCACAGAACTATCAATTCTTTTCCTTTAATTCATGCCATGGGATACCATTTATATTGACTTGATACCTATTATTCATTGGGAATGATATTATTCAATTTTCATTGTCATTGCCATTGCCATTACCATGTTTCAAGCCAAGCCTATGCATATGTATTTGTTATGTATAGCTTTCTACTTACTGAGTTTTATCTCATTCAGTTAATGTCATGTGATGCAGGTGATAAGAAACTTGAAAGGGATTGTCCAAGATGGAAGAAGTCATATGGCATGAGAAAGGGCTACTTTTGGGCATGTGAAATTTATTTTGATGGGTTGAATTTTGGATGGTTATATTTGTTTTAGTATGCATCTTTTGGGGAAAGAATTGTATATTTTGCTGATGATTTTGAATGATGGTTTAATGTTAAAATTTAGAAATGGTTATGGTAAGATATATTCAAGTTTTTGTTCATATACAGTTTAATTGATTATGTTTCCCTTAATATGCAAAGGCTTCCGCATATGTTATTTAGTTTAAATGTAAATTTCTATGGAGTGGGGTGTTTCAATTGGTTTCAGAGCAAAATTTCTTCGGACCATATATGACTTCTTCTACCTAGGACAATCCGGTATGTTTTCGATCCTGCATCTATTGATTTTAACATTGAGAATTGATTCTATTTCGTTTCCATTGATGTATTCTTTCTTCCTATCTATGTTAAAATGAGCATATTTGTAGGATATGCCTCCCAAGAGAAAGAGTATTGAAGGGGATGATAGGACCCCTCCTACTGATAAGACTGTCAAGGTTGTAAACCAATTCAGTAAGTTATTACAAGAACAAGCGAAGGTTCATGGCAAACGGATTCAACAGCCATTGAGCATGCACACCCCGACCCAGGGTCGTGGTCGTGGAAGAGGTCAAAGTACAACTGAAAGTTCTGATGATGGTGCATATGATCGTTTCAGACGTATGAACCCTCCTGATTTTATTGGTGGCCCTGATCCACCAGTGGCTCTTGAATGGGTAAAGTCATTGGAGGCCATATTCGATTACTTGAAGTTCACCGACTTAGATAAGGTAAGTTGTGATGTGTTTATGTTGGTCAAAGCTGCTCTTATTTGGTGGGAAGCTACCAAGGTTACAGTTAATGTTCGAGAATTAAAGTGGGACGAGTTCAAGGAATTATTCTATGCCAAATATTTTTCAAAGGAAGTCAAAGCCAAGGTGAATGAATTTCTTGAATTGAGGCAAGATTCTATGTCTATCGTTGAGTATACTTTGAAGTTTGAAGAAGGATGTGTCTTTGTTCCTTTTATTGCTGAAAACAACAAAGATAAGGGAGAACACTTCTTTCGTGGTTTGAAGCCAGATATTCGAAGAGATGTTCATATGTCAAAGGTGATCACATACCAAGACATTGTGGAGAGAGCTTTGCTTGCTGAGCATGATGAGCAAGAGATTGAGAAAGAGAGGCAGTTAAGAAGGCAAGCTTTCCAAGCTAGAGGTCAAGGTGCAAGCGCAAATGTTCGAGTTGGCCACAAAGGTAAAGGTAAGGTGGAGCAGCGTAATAAACCTCCTTCGATTTCTTCTGATACTGAGCAACCTGTGTGTCCTACGTGTGGCAAGCCACACAAAGGTGAATGTTTGGTTGGTAGTGGTCGATGTTTCAGATGCAAAGAGATGGGGCATACGGCGCAGAAATGTCCTCTCTCTCCAGACAAAGGAAAAGTTCAAGGTCGAATTTTTGCAATGACAAAAGAAAGTGTTAATCCTGATTTTTCGGTGATATCAGGTAATATTTTAATCTTTGACAAGAAAGCACTTACATTAATTGATAGTGGTGCGATACACTCTTTTATGTCTGAAGTGTTTATGCATTGTTTATCTGTTGAACCTGTTGTTATGCCATTACACTTTAATATTGTGTTGCCCTCTGGAGATGAAATTTGTCCTACTAGTATCCTTAAGGCTTGTCATGTTTAAATGAGTACGAGATTATTTTTTGCTGATCTTATTGTTATTCCGATGGTAGCATTTGATGTCATATTGGGTATGGATTGGTTATCTGCTTATCATGCGGTGATTGACTGTGTGGGCAAGACAGTGAAATTTTTAGCCGATGACAATGATAGTGATGTATTTGTGGGTCTAGGTTCTTCGATTAGTATTCCTATTATTTCTTGTCTACAAGCTTCTAAGTTTTTACACAAAGGTTGTATTGGTTTTCTTGCTTCAGTGTTGGTTGTGCGAAACGATAGTGTTATGCAATTACACTTTATTGATGTGGTTCAAGATTATCCTGACGTATTTGCTGATGATGTGCCTGGTATACCACCTGATCGAGAGGTGGAGTTTGTTATTGATTTAATTACAGGTACAACTCCAATCTCTAAGGCTCCGTACAGAATGGCTCCGACTGAGATGAAAGAATTAAAGAATCAATTACAGGAGCTATTAGATAAAGGTTTTATTCGTCCTAGTTCATCGCCGTGGGGAGCTCCGGTGTTATTTGTGAAAAAGAAAGATGGATCGTTGAGATTATGCATTGATTATCGAGAGCTCAACAAGGTAACTGTTAAGAACAAATATACTCTGCCACGTATTGATGACCTGTTTGATCAATTTCAAGGAGCAGTAGTGTTTTCGAAGATTGACATTCGGTCTGGTTATCATCAATTGAAGGTGAAAAATGAGGACATACCAAAGACTGCTTTTAGAACAAGTATGGCCATTATGAATTTTGGTGATGTCGTTTGGACTAACCAATGCTCCTTCAGTTTTCATGGATTTAATGAATCGTGTCTTTAAGCCGTATTTGGATATCTTTGTCATTGTTTTGATTGATGACATCTTGATCTACTCAAAGACACGAGAACTTCATTGTGAGCATTTGAGAATTGTATTTCAGCTGTTGTGGGATAAGCAATTGTATGCTAAATTAAAGAAATGTGAGTTCTGGTTGGAACAGGTGGCATTTTTGGGCCACATCGTTTCGAAAGAAGGAATTTTGGTTGATCCATCCAAGATTGAATCCATTAAACAATGGTCCATTCCAAAGACAGTGTTAGAGATTAGAAGTTTTCTTTGTTTGGCAGGGTATTATAGACGATTCATAGCGGACTTTTCGAAGATAGCATTGCCATTGGTTTAACACGGAAGGCTACCAAGTTCGAGTGGACCATTGAGTGCCAAAGAGCATACCAAGCATTGAAAGATAAGTTAACTTCTGCCCCTGTATTAGTACTTCCTTGTGGTATTGAAGATTTTGTTGTGTATACAGATGCTTCTAAGCAGGGGTTAGGTGCCGTTTTGATGCAGCGTGAGAAAGTGATAGCTTACGCTTCTCGTCAGTTGAAGGAATACGAGAGGAATTATACTACTCATGATTTGGAGCTGGCCGCTGTGGTGTTTGCCTTAAAGATTTGGCGGCATTATCTCCATGGTGAGAAATGTGAAATTTTTACATATCACAAAAGTTTGAGTTATCTGTTTTCGTAGAAAGAATTAAATATGTGTCAGCGAAGATGTTTGAAACTTGTGAAGGACTATGATTGCACCATTAGCTATCATCCTGGCAAAGCTAATGTGGTTACTGATGGTTTGAGTCGCAAGTCGAGTTCTGTATTGGGTTCTATGATTTCTAAATCATTATTGCTTGATTTGCAAAGGAACGAGATAACTTTGGTATCTCAAGGTACAGTGGCTCGATTGTTTGCATTGATTCTCCACTCAACTTTCTTTGATCGAATTTTTTACGGACAATAGTCCGATGATCAATTATTGGAGTTGAAGAGAAAAGTGATCTGACAGGATTTTCTGAGTTTGGGTTGAATCATGATGGTTTATTGACCTTTCGAGGTAAGATATGTGTTCCTTGAATGATGACATTCAAAAAGATGTACTTCTTGAAGCTCATATAGCGCCATATTCTGTACACCCTAGTAGTACCAAAATGTAGCAGGATCTTCGACGTCTTTATTGGTGGCCAGGTATGAAGAAAGATATCATGTTATTCGTTTCTGAATGTCTGACCTGTCAGCAGGTTAAGATTGAGCATTAAAGGCCGGCTGGATTGTTACAATCCTTACCTATACCGCAATGGAAGTGGGAGCGCATAACTATGGATTTTGTTGTTGGGTTGCCAAAGACTCAGAAGTGCTTCAATTCTATTTGGGTGATCGTTGATCGATTGACCAAGTCATCACATTTTCTTCCTGTTAAGACGACGTATTCTATGAATCAGTATGATGAGGCTTACATTCATAAAAATTGTGAGACTTCATGGGATACCGATATCGATAGTTTCAGATCGGGATCCAAGGTTTACATCAGAGTTTTGGAAGAGTTTACATCAAGCCTTGGGAACAAAATTGGCTTTTAGTACCGCCTACCATTCTCAAAGAGACGGGCAATCAGAAAGAGTGATCCAAATTCTTGAGGATATGCTAAGATCTTGCATAATTGATTTCCCGGGAAGTTGGGATTCCAAGTTGTCTTTGGTGGAATTCACTTATAACAACAGCTACAGATCTTTAATTGGCATGGAACCTTATGAATCTTTATATGGAAGAAAGTGCCGATCTCCTTTGTATTGGGAAGAGGTAGGGGAAAGGAAGATGTTGGGCCCGGAGTTGGTTCAACAAGCAGCAGATGTTGTGGCATTGATTCAAGAAAGAATGAAGACTGCTCAGTCTAGACTGAAAATTTATGCTGATGTTCGTGTACGGCCTTTATCATTCGAGGTTGGTGATCATGTTTTTATTAAAATAGCCGCGCTCAAGGGAGTGATGCGTTTTTGGCAAGAAAGGTAAACTAATTCCTCGATACATTGGGCCGTTTGAGATTCTTGATAAGATTGGAGACCGAGCCTATCGTCTCGCATTGCCACCGGATTTGGATCGAGTTCACAATGTGTTTCATGTTTCTATGCTCCGTAAGTATCTTTCTTGTAGAGCCCAAAAATCAGTACACGTAAATCACATGCATATATTTAATTGTTAAATTATTTATTTAAGTTTAAATGATTTCTTAGCGATGCATTATTTATTCAAATGCATTATTTTAAATTAATTATACTTATGTGATGTACGTTAAATGTTTTCTTGAGTTGCAAGTTTCAGGCGGTTATCCGATGCGGGATCAAGGAAAAGAGACTGGCGACGAGTTTGACAATTTTAAAACATGGTATTTTATTTTAAGTTAAGGATGGGGCATTTTAAATAATTTATTTAGTTCTAGCATTTTAAAAGCCTAAATTATTTATTTGAGTGATTTTAGAATTTTAAAACTTTTAAAATCTAGCAATTGTGAATTTTATTTAAATTAGAGAATTTTATTAGAGTGTGTAGTAGTTTACCATTTTGATTAACTTGTTAATTGAGTTAGTGTTTTTAAATTAGCTTGTTAAATTTTAATTAAGCAATAATTTGGCCCTAATTATATTAAACTCACGCACACACACACTTACACGTTAATCACACAAAACACACACACAATTCCTTACACACTATTTCAGATTTTGAGAGAAAAATATTAGGGTTCTTCGAGCAAGAGTGCAGCCGCCCCTCTCTGAATTTTTCCAACGAGTTTTCGTTGATTTTTCTTCCAGGAAAATAGTGCCACGTTCGTCCCGAATCAAGCCTCGCGCCGTTTCCTGGCATGTATATTCTATTTGTGTTGGATTTATGCTTTATGGTTAGTGATGATTATGGAAATAAATGAGTTTTTATTGATGGTTGTGTTGGATGATTGAGGATGTTTTTGGATGCTAATTTCATTGGTATTGTATAGGATTGGAAAGGTTTGATTTAAGGTGAGTTGGTAGTATTTTGGTGCAGGGGTCAACGTCGCAGCGCCGGAGAGCAGCGCTGCTAGGCGTGTAGGGCAGCGCCTAGGCCGAAAACCTGGCGCCGCGGCGCTGCCAACACCATAGTGCAAGCGCCGCAACGCCAAGGCAGTGGCGCCGCGGCGCTAGACCGGAAGAGTTTCTACTTGGAAATGCGTTTTTGGGCGTGGGAATGGCTTATTAACCCATTTTCTAGAGGCTTCTTCTTATTTCTCCCTTCTTCCTTTTTCTTAAACGTTTCTTGCTCCTTTTCCTCAAGGTTTTCTCATCTTCAATTCTCCACTCCAAATCCAAGGATCATAGTTGATTTCTTAGTGTCTCCTACCTTAGATTTCAAGCTTCAAGGTAACAACTTTGTATTTTTTGGAATTGAGAAAGGTTTGAAGTATTGAAGGTTGAGTTGAATTAATTATTTCTATGGATATTGGTGATGATTTATGGTTATTATTGTGTTTGTTTTTGTAGGAATTTCTTCAAGATATCTTAGCAACCAAGTTATTGTTCCTACCATGTGTTTGTTAAAATGTCTCAATGAAGTTTCTTATGATTAAAGCCAAGGATTGATAGTAATTCATGCATGTCATTGGCCAATTTCATTATTATTATCTCTCACAGTTTTGATATTTATATCGAAGAGATACTTACCACAGGTCACAAGTCACAGAACTATCAATTCATTTCCTTTAATTCATGCCATTGAGATACCATTTATATTGACTTGATACCTATTATTCATTGGGAATGATATTATTCAATTTTCATTGCCATTGCCATTGCCATGTTTCAAGCCAAGCCTATGTATATATATTTGTTATGTATTGCTTTCTACTTACTGAGTTTTATCTCTCACTCAGTTAATGTCATGTGATGCAAGTGATAAGAAAGCTTGAAAGAGATTGTCCATGATGGAAGAAGTCATATGGCATGAGAAAGGGAAACTTTTGGGCATGTGAAATTTATTTTGATGCGTTGAATTTTGGATGGTTATATTTGTTTTAGTATGCATCTTTTGGGGAAAGAATTGTATATTTTGCTGATGATTTCGAATGATGGTTTAATGTTAAAATTTAGAAATGGTTATGGTAAGATATATTCAAGTTTTTTGTTCATATACAGTTTAATTGATTATGTTTCCCTTTAATATGCAAAGGCTTCCGCATATGTTATTTTGTTTAAATGTAAATGTCTTGGGAGTGGGGTGTTTCACAATACCCCTACGTCATGCCTTCTTCCTTACAGAAGAATTTCACTAAAATACTTTAACAATTACAACAATTTGAAATTGCCCACTTTAGCAGGACTTACCACACAACCTAACCGAAACTCTTAGTATATCGCAACCTTAAACAAATGAGCAGTAAGACTTTTTATTCTTAGTTACAAGGATTTTGCAAGAATATTCTAAGCATAAAAATTATTTTAAATTATCGGAATTATTTTTTTACCATATGTTTGGTATGATCAGTTGGGCTCTTGAAAATTGCTTTTAACTTTGAATAAATTTTCTCAAATGATAGAAAAATGAATCGATTAACCGAGAGTTTTGGGTATGCCCTGACTGATCTATTATGAAAAATAGTACACTCCAGATAGTGCGTATGGACTCTTACTTTCAGCAGACTGAAAAAGATGTTATGCGAGATCTTATCCAATTATCATATGGGCTTTATTCTTCAGGAATTATCTTCAGATGTTCAGAGAATATACATTGTTTAGACTAACAGATCTACCGAGGTTTACGAAACTATCAGTTTTTCTTTGATCAGCTCAAATTTTGTGAGTGACCCTTTTAGATCATTTTGTACTATCAAGTGACCTTTATGCCTTCAAATAATGAACTGACACTTTTTCTTAGATAGTCAATAATGCTCTGATTAACAATTTTTCTTAGGAAACATATACGCATGAATAATTAATTTATTTCTTGAATTTAGTTTTGTTAGACTCTTAAATTATCCATTGGATCGGCATCCTTGTTAAATCACCAAAAAATAAATGTTCTAACAACACATATTGTTATAAAATTGTTATTTTTTTGTTATTTTTACATGTTTGATAAAACAAGAATAATTTTGGTTTTGAAAATGGGAATGAGATGATTCTTGAACTTCTAAGAATTTAATTTCAATATCTATAATAATGTTGAAAAGAATGAAATAAAAATCTTCTCACATTTGGGATCAAATTAAATAAATTAATGTTGTATCAACAGAATTATATTTTGATAATGCATGAGAATTTTGACCATATTTGATACTTTTGAATGATGTGGCTGGAATATTGGAAAATGGGACGATACAAGGAGTTTGGTGAAGAAGTTGAAATTAAAGGGATGATGGAAGATGGCAAGATTTCGAGTTGGGTGATACCGAAGGTTGGTTGTAACATCCGAAAAACCAAACCTACGTAAACAACATGCATGCAAATTATTTTAAATTTCTTAATTGTTTTTTTTAATTGATTTTAAATGCTTGCTTGATATTTATTAAATGATTAAAGACATAATTGCATGAATAAATGATAATATGACATGATTTCATGAAATTGAAGGATTTTACCCGAATATTCGATAATAGGTAGGGGAAAGGAGACCGGGAACGACCTAGATAAAAATATTTATTTTTAATTAAATATTTGCAAGGATTCCTAATATGATTAAAAATGATATAATTTTTCTTAAAAAAGTTAGAGTTCGAATTATTTTACGAGTCGAGCTCGATTTTTCCCAAGAAGCCGGTTTTGGGCAAACGAGGAGTTTTAAATGATCAAAAATATTATTTTTGGGAAACTAATTTTATAAATTTTTATGTTTTAATTAAATAAGATTTATTGGGCCTAATTTAATTATTTTAAGTAGGCCCAATTGCTCCAAAACATTAAGGTCCAAAACCAAAGCCCATTAACATGTTGATTAAATTATATAAGGACTCCTAGGCTTTCCAAACACCATAATTCATCACCTATCAGCTGAAAAACACACACCACACACACATAATATTTTCGAAAATATCAAGGAAAGAAAGGCTAGAGTTCTTCGTCGTCCGGTCGTCCAACTTCGCTCCCTCGCCAATGATCATTTATTCGAGCGTTATAAACTCAAAGGCACGTTCTCTAAACTTTTTAAAACATCATACAAATTATAATATGCACGATTTAATTTTTTTATGAATGAAAAATATGATTGTGGGATTATTTTACGGTAGATCTTATATTTGCAAAAACACGACGATTTTACGTTATATGAAAAATGTTTTAAATCCAACGAGTAAGCTGCCAACGTAGGATTTCATATGAATGAAATATGGTTAAAACATGATAAAATTAAAGATACAATAAGCTAGAAACCGTGGGAAATAAGGGAGGAGAGGACCAAGGGTTGTTTTGGGTGGCACTTTGTTCTATGGCTGGGCCGTGAAGGAGCACCAACAGGGCTCGACCAGGTTGGATCTTAGCCCTGTTCAGGCGGTGTGCAAGTACTTGGAAGAGTCCTAGCATGGCTAGGGCTCAAACCAAGGCAGCAAAAGGAAAGTCCGCACAAGCTAGGAATCTCTCGATGCATATAAGGATAGTCACGGCTAGAGTGGCTCGCCGCTGGCTTGGGGCTGGGGGGCTGGTCCAGGGAGGTCTAGGCTTGATGTAGTTCTTGATGGCTTGGGGTAGTTCAGGTCTAAGGGCTGCGGTACGTGGGAATTTGGTCGAACAAGAGTCCTACTCGGACTAGGAAAGACGCGCACAACCTTGATTCTGTGTGCAGGGCTCGTGTAGTTGGTTCGAGGGCTTGGTCAGGTCTGGGAAGAGGCTGAGCGTGGTCAAGGGATGGTAAGGGACAGTTCTGGTCGAGGGATAAGGGGTAGGTAGAGTACTAGGCTAATTAGGAATCCTAGTGCAACTAGGATACACACATGCATGCAATCGGGTTAAAGGGCAGAAGGGTTTCGAGCAGGCCAAGGCTGGTTATTCGAGATAGGGCTGGTCAGTAGGGTGTCTAGGTGGGTTGGCTCGGGTTTGGCTCTTTGTGTCTCAAACATGGCTCGAGTAAATTGGGAGATGGCTCGGGTTGTTCACATAAGGGTCATATTTTGAATTAATAAAAATAAATTTGGAACCATGGGTCCACGGGTATGGTTCATGGTTCACAAGGGTAGTTTAGGAAATAAAAATGTTACGTTTAAAATTTGGGATCAAAATATTTTGAATTTATTCGGGAATTAAACCCCTCACGAATCGTTAATTAAAGAATTAATTCAAAAGCCTTGAATTATGCCGAATAAAATAATGAAAAATTATATTTAAGCTTAAATAATTATTTAGGATAAGCTCGTGTCGTTAAAAGCAAGAAAAAGATAAAATCGAGAAATATTACGTCTAGGGGAAAACAGTCATTTTACACATGGGAAAATACGCAAAAGCTTGGCAGCGTTCCGAAGTATTATAATGCATGTTAAATGATATTTTATGATTTAAAATGATGATTTTGATGAAAATATGATTTTTATTATTTATGGTAAAGCTGTGCAATCTTTACTGTTTAAAATGTTATTTTTGGAAAGTTATGATATTTTATGATCTCAAAAGGAAAGGGAAATATTTTGAGGGATCTGAATTTACTGTGACAAATGATATATGATTTTCTGGAGATGTCGTGAGGGAAAAGGCCCCAGAGGTATCCCATTTATGGGAAAAGGCCTCAGAGGGAGCCCGTCTATGGGAGAAGGCCTCAGAGAGAGTCCGACGATCGTATTTCCACGGTGGAGCCTAGTGCCCATCCCCATGGATCTTGTGGAGCTGAAAACAGATCAATCATTCAAGGGATAAAAGCTAGTCACTTTCGATGATCAAACTTCACTTAAAATAATAAAGGATTGAATGCTTTACGATTAAAATAATTTTATGATATGTTATTAAAAACTATTTTTAAAACGACTTATTTATGATTAAAGTTTCTTTTAAATGATTTATTTATGCTTAAAGCTATTTTAAAATATTTATTTATGCTCAAAATAATTTTAAATAGTTTATTTATGTTCAAAGCTATTTTAAATAAAAACATGATTTTTAATGCATGTGATTTTATATGTATTATTTGCTATTCATGTTTAGAACGTGCTGAGTCATTAGACTCACAAGGTTTGTATGATGCAGATTTTAATGATATTATGGGAGGCGCTGACGATTGAGTGGATCGAGTGCATCAATACACTCCCGATGGGCCTTTATGTTTCCGCACTAGCTTCATAGATAAAAGATTTAAATTATTATAGTTAATGATTTTATTAGAGATTTTTATGATTTAATTTTATGTTAGTTTATCTCTTTAAAGGTCGACGTAGTATTTTTGGTTAGTAGATAATTTAGGGATATTTTTACACACTTGAGATTTTAAATGTTTATTTATTATGATTTACGAAAATATTAAATTATTTTATTAGTAATTTTGGAGTTTATGATTTATTAATTTTTAAAAAAATCGAGATCGTTTCATTGGTTGTTGTGTGAGGTCATTGGCTCAAGGAGTTTAAACTGCTGGTATAATTGAAACAACCTGGACTTTTTTTCTAATCAAAAATCATAAATTCTAAAATACTATATAAATAACTTACCAATTCTAACAATCATAATAAATTAACATATGAAATCTTAAGTACATAAAATAAATCCTAAATCATCAACTAACCAAAATCATATCTCGACCTTCACAAAAATGACTAACAATATAATAAAGAATAAAATATCTCTAATAAAATCATTAACATAATATTTTAATCTTTAATCTATCAAGCTAGTGTGGAAATAAATGGCCCTCGGGTGTGTACTGCGGTACTCGATCCACTCAATCATCAGCTCATCCCATAATATCTTCAAATCCTGCATCATACAAATATAGTGAGTCTAATGACTCAGCACGTTCTAAACATGAATATCAAATAATATATATACAATCACGTGCATTAAAATTCATATTTTTATTTAAAATAGCTTTTGAACATAAATAAACCCTTTAAAATCATTTAAGCATAAATAAATAATATAAAAAGCTTTTTAGCATAAATCATATATCATAAATCATTTTAATCGTAAAACTTTCAATCATTTATCATTTTGGGTAAAGTTTGATCCTTGAAAGTAACTAGTTTTTATCCTTTGATCGACTGCAGTCTTAGCTCCACATGTTCCATGGGGGTGAGCACTATGCTCCACCGTAAAAATACGATCGACCGTGTCCCTCTGGGGGCTTGTTCCATAGACGGGGTCTCTCTGGGGATTGGCCCGTAAACGGGGTACCTCTGGGGCCTTGGCCCTCACGTCATCTCCAAAAAATCATACATCATTTTTCACCGTCAATTAACATCCTTCAAATTTTTTGCCTTTTCTTTTAAAAGCATAAATCATCATAACTTTCTAAAAATAGCATTTTAAACATGATAAATTGCACAGTTTTATCATAAATCATAAAATATCATATTTCCATAAAAATAATCATTTTAAATAATAAAATATCATTTAACATTCGTTATGATCCTTCGGGACGCTGTCAAGATTTTACATATTTTTCTACGTATAAAATTACCATTTTGTCCCTATACGTAAAAATTATCGATTATATATTTTTCTTACTTTTAATGTCTTGGCTTATCCCAAATAATTATTTAAGCTTAAATGTAATTTTTCATAATTTTATTTGGCTTAATTCGAGGCTTTTCACACAATTCTTTAATTAATTATTCGTGAGACGATTAAATCTCGGATAAATCCAAAACTTATTATTTCTTCCCAAATTTTAAACATAACATTTTTATTATCTAAAATACCCTTGTGAGCCATGAACCACATCCGTGGACCCATAGTTCCAAATTTTATTCTTAATAATCTTGTTTTTTGACCCTTAAGTGAACAACCCAAGCCATCTTCCAAATTACTTGAGCCAACCCACCTAGGAACTCTATTGACAAAGCCCAACACATAGAACTAGCCCTAGCTCGCTCAGAACCCTTTTACCCCTCAACCCGATTGCATGCATGTGTGTAACCTAGTTGCTCTAGGACTCCTAGTTAGCCTAGGGCTCTTCCAGCCGAGCCACCCCCTAGCGCACCTAACCCTAACCAACCTGACCACGCCCAGACTTGTCTCAGACCAGCCCAAGCCCTTGAACCAGCGCTGCAAGCCCTGTCATCATAAAAAGAGTCGCGCGCCCCTATGGTGCTTCCCACGTTTTCTCTCGAGCCATGACCAAACTGAGCCACACCCTTGAGCCCAGCCCTTCCTAACCTTCCCTGGACCATTCTAAAGCACCCTCGCGACCAACCCTGACCCATGGAACCTAACCCTAGCTCGCTCACCAGCCTTGCAACCGAGCTTCCAAATCTGCGAGCAAGCCTCCCTATCGCTCAAAACTTCTAGCGACCCTAGGACTCCTCCAGCCGAGCAACCACCGAGCCCACCTGACCCTAACCAACCCTGGACCATGCCTAGACCTAGCCTAAGCCCAGCCCAGCCCATCCCCTGACCTCACGCACAAAGCCTTGCACCTTGCCAGCAACCGTGCGCGATCACCATGCTCCCTTGTGTTCCCACGTTTTTCTCGGGCCCTCCCTGAACCAAGCCACACCAGCCCCTGCCCCAACCCTTGAACATCTCCCCGGGACCCTGACAGACCACCTTGGCTCACCCCCAGGCCATCCGCAAGCCTCCTTCTCTCGAAACACTAGCCGCGCATGCTTTGGGGGAGAGTCCCTCATCACGTGAACTATTCCCCAGGACAAGGCTCGAGCCCTAGCCCTTCTAGGACTCTTCGTAGGATCTAACCACAACCCTAGACAAGACCCAACCAGCCCTAACCGAGCTCAGCCCCCATGCACAGTATCTGAGCCTTCAAGACAAATCACAAGCAAAACAAACCCTCAGTCCCTTCCTTGTTTTGTTCCTCGGTTTCCAGCTTGTTTTACCTTTAATTTTGCCATGTTTTAACGATAATTTAATCATATAACAACCTACGTTGGCAACGTGTCCATTGGATTCATAACATTTTTCAAAACTGGCGTAAAATCATTAAAACTTTGAAAATACGTATCATACCGTAAAATAATCGAACACCACTATTTTTCAAGCATAATCAATTAACACACACATATTATGATTTGTTTGATGTTTAAAAGGGTTTAGAAAACGTGCATTTGCGTTTATAACGCTCGAATATACGATCGTTGGCGATGGTGCGATGTTGGACGACCGGACGACGAAAAACACGAGCTTTTCTTTTTCTTGATATTCTCGAAATTATGTGGTGTGTGTGAGTGTGATTTCAGCTGCTTGGAGGCTGATTTGTGAGGTTATGAAAGCCTAGGGGGTCCTATTTATAATTTTAATCACATGCAAATGGGCTTGAGTTTTGGGATTGCAAGTTTAAGGGTAATTAGGCCTTCTTTAAATAATTAAATTGGGCCCAATAACACTTATTTAATTAGGACATATAAATTTATAAAATTAGTTTCCCAAAAATAATATTTTTGATCTTTTAAAATTCTTTGTTTACCTAAAACCGGCTTCTAGGGAAAAATCGTGTTTCACTCGTAAAATAAATTAGAACTCCAACAATTTTAGGAAAATTAAATCATTTTTAATCATATTAGGAAGCCTTGTACATATTTAAAGAAAAATACATATTATTGTCTTAATCGTCTGCGGTCTCCTTTCCCCTGCCTATTATCAAATATTCGGGTAAAATTCTTAAATTTCATGTAATCATGTCATATTATCATTTAATCATGCAATCATACATTTAATCATATAATAAATAGCATGCAAGCATTTAAAATCAATTAAATAGAACAATTACGCAATTAAAATAATTTGCATGCATGTGATTTACATAGGTTGATTTTTCGGACGTTACAATAATCGACGTCCGATTGAAGCATTATTTGCTGCTTGAGATTCTCACTGGTGAAAGAGTTGGAACGATGATCACCTGCTAGCTATTGTCATAGATAGTCGTTTTAGAGATGTTTTGGTCCTGTTCTTCAAGGGAAAATTGCTTCTTTTTGTCTTTTATCTTCTATTTTTGCCTCTTGGAGATTTTAGATATTTGTGTTATTAAATTTCATTTTTAGTCTGTCATCTTTGTTTTTTATAATTTTAATCATCTTTTTCGAAGTGACGCTGACGTTTACGGTAGCATATCAGCTTTCCAATGAAAAAAGACTAAAATTTCAAGAATGAGAAGATTTATAATTAAAACTGAAATTCGATAACATAGATGATCAAAATCACAAAGCGACAAAATTATCTGACCACAAAAGCAATAATGTTTGTTTCGTGACTTGGTTCTCACTAGGATATATACATCGTCTTCCAAGATTCCATCATCATCTGCCTTTTGCATTTTGATTTATTTGTTCTAATCAATTTTTTGATATATTTGCTTAATATTTTCTGTTTTTTTTTAAAGAATTAGCTTTTGAAATATTTATTATATATATATATATATCAAACATATATATTAAATAAAATATTTTAATCAATTCGAAGTTTTGAACTAGTCTATATAATACAATTTAAATAGAGAATCTGCTCGTTATGGGATAACTAACCATGAAATCAATAATTTTTATGCCTTTTTTTACTTTTATAATTTATAATATACAAGATTATAATAACTTTTAATATTTTTGGTACAATCATAAAAATTCGATTGTTTCATGACAATTGTATATTTTACTATAGTTATAAGTTTGTTACTAAAATTTTAAATTACTAATCAAGCTCTAGTTAAGCTCAAATTTTAAACTCCCGAAACTCACTTATCGTATATCATTTTCTTATTTAGCTCATGAAATAAATATTTGTGTGGATAACACATCAACATTTCATATAAAAAAATATTACAATATAAATATATTTTATGAGTGCAAATATTTACAAGAAAAAATCACTCTTGGAAGATCATTAGTCTCAAATAAAGCCCTATTCCCTACTGATTGTAGGAGATGGCTGCCGAAGTAGAGATGGTAGCTCCTTTTTAGTTTGACATAGTTTATGAGTTGGAGATAAGAAGACTCGAACCTCTGTGCAAAACTAAGATAAAATAAGTCGTACCCTATATTCTCGGCCTTTTATTGAAATTTATTCGAGGAAAATCATTGTATATAAAGACTTTTCTCAATCAACAGAGCTGGATTGAGCGGAGCTTATCAACAGAGCTGGATTGAGCGGAGTAAGAAGCAAATCGTAGTCCCGGGGACAAATCTTTCACTCAGGGTTCCAAACCCAACATATGTGACAATGATCAAGCAAAGACGTACCTTTGTTACATTGAGTCTGAAGAGAAGATTAAAAAATGAGTTCTCTTGTTGTTATAAATAATACTAAAATTCAGTTAGCAAATAATAAATAATACATAAATACACAAGAAACAATATATTACATAAAGAACAAGTCAAAAAATATTTGAAATAATTATATAAATAATAATCGTCTAGCTATTTTAGAGGAAAAAATATATATCAACTTTGTATAATCCAGTTTTCATATCATTTTTTTGTCATTCAACAACATAATTAGCTTATTTAGTCTATTTTGTGACATTATTGATAAAAAAAAATAAGTGTTTATTAACTTCAATTTCTATAAGCTTCTTTGTGCTTATGCTACTGTGCAATATAAGTAATGAAGAACAAATCATTCATTTTCTCCAAATATTGTAGCATCTTAAAAAATTATTGAAGCTTTGTAAAATACTTTATCAAGCTAGTTAAATACTAACTCGTTAACTTCTCAAAAATCAACAAATGCCCCAAAGTCTTTTAATATTGTTTAAATTCTTCTAGAAAGAGTGGTCAAGAGAATTTCTAGCTGGGGCAACAAATTGTTTTCAATAGGAGGAAAGGAGGTTTTGATTAAATCAGTCCTTCAGGCTGTGCCCACACACGCTATGTCATGTTTTCGTGTCCCTAAATCCATACTCAGTAATATTGAACGAGAATGTGCCAAGTTTTGGTGGGGGTCCAATGCAGAAAGTAGAAAGCTTCATTGGAAAAGTGGGACTACATGTGCAAACCGAAATGCCAGGGAGGAATGGGCTTTCGTAAACTAGAGATATTTAACAAAGCACTCCTTGCAAAACAGATTTGGAGAATTCTAAGGAAACCTGATTCGCTTGTTGGCCGAGTACTTAAAGCCCGCTACTTTAAACATGGAGACATTATGCAGGCTCAACTTGGTAGCAATCCATCGTTTCTATGGCGATCCGTTCTATGGAGCAGAACACTATTGGAAGACGGTTTGTATTGGAGGGTGGGGAATGGGAAGTCAATCCGTATCTTCCATGATAAATGGGTGCCAAAGGTTCGTAACTGTATTAATAACAACGGCTCTCTGATTCTAAATGAGATCCGGGTGGACGCTCTGATAAAGGATGGAAGATGGGATTATGAGGCTATAAGAGGATCAGTCTTACCTTACATTGGGGATGAAATCCACCGAATCCCTCTCCCGCAAACACCGAGAGATGACTCTAGATACTGGAAATATGACAACAAGGGAATATATTCAGTGAAAGAGGGATATAGGATGGGAATTGGGCTATACGACATGCCGGCGAACCAAACGGTACTACCAATGATGAAGTGGTGGAGGTTCCTGATAGGATCGATTAACGTATCAAGAGTGTTTAGAAGGGGGGTTGAATAAACACTCACAGTTAAAACTGGTCTTTTCTAATTTTGAGTTTTTGGTGACAAACTGATTCTCGGAATCTTGTTGGTCAATGACAATCAGTTAAACTAAAGTAGTTGCGGAAAATAACTGACTGAAAGATAGAATACGAAACTTAAATAAAGTAGGCAAGGGTTGTTTCTGGATGTTCGGAGAATTTAATTACTCATACGTCACCCCTTCTATCTCAAGGATAGGATATTCACTAAAAGACTTTGATCAAATACAAGAATTGTACTGACCCAATTCAGTTTGGACTTAATACTGCCAAAAAATGAAACTCTTAGTTTAACAGAATGTTCTCAGTGCGTAGCTGATCTTAGCACTATCGAATTTCAACGATTATTACAACTTGCTAGTGAGCTCAAATTGTAGCCTTAACTGCTACGAATATATCAAGTAAGAGTGAGCTAAGATTTTGACAGAGTGACAGCAAGCTTTTCAATAGTGTTTTTTTCCCTCTTGTTCTTCTGTCATATTTATAAGCTTCTTTTCTCCAATGGTAACTTGAGATGAATTTGAATCTTTGTATCCGTTGATTTCTACTTGATTATTCATTGGACATTGTTTGCTTCATTTATTGTGATGCGGCGTCTTAATTGCTTTCGCCGAAATGTGTTTTTCTAGGCTGTATTGATTGAAGTGCGGCGTTGCAATCTTCTATGTCTCTTGACGGTTGAATGTTCTTTCCCGAGACATGTTCAGTTGAAGGGTGCTTAGCATACGGCTGAATATATGAACTGATCAGTCTTCTTTATTAGATCAGCTGATTTAGTTGTTAAGTCCAGTTGCTGAGTTCAGTTTACTCGATTAGTTGGTTTGTATTTTCAGTTGGTTCATATTTTGTCAAACGCCGGAATTTATTTTCCAACAATTTCCCCTTTTATGGTGTTTGACAAAACTAAGTAAATAATAACTGAACATCTGAGCTCATTGTAGATAAAATAAGAGATTGAATTTCTTGAACTGAAAGGGATCTTGATTTAATAACAGCTGAATCTAATAATCTGATTAACTGCTTCTGCTGTTTCTCAAGTTTCTCTTTGATATTTGATTTCTTCCCCCTTTTTGTCAAACAAATCCATCTTCTCAGATAATTTTCGAACGTCAGTGGAAAGAATTTTGACATCTGCGGAGATACTTGAGATAGCAGTTTGTAAACAAGTCTGCAGCAATTTCATTTTATTAGAAATAGAAGTTTCCAATCGCTCAACTCGTTGAATGATTATATCCTTAGTTGTGTAGAGACTTTGAGTTAGACCTCTGTTATTCTTCATCTCAAGTACAGTTCGGGTAAGAGAATCCATGTTTGTTTGAATGTCTTTCAGTTTTGCTGAATCAGATTCAATTGAAGAATCCAATTTGACAGTATGAGACAATTGTGTGGATTGAATTTTCTTGATTTCAGTAATCATCTGCTGCATATTGTGCTGCATATTCTGGATTTCTTCAAGAACAAGATCCATTTCTGTTGATTGAAGAGGAGATGACTGATTAGATGTTCTTGGTTCATGTGAGACTTGATCAAAGACCACCATGGTCCTATCAAATAATATCGTTTCAGAAACAGTCTGTGCTAGAATGTCTGTTGCAGCAATTTCTTCGTGAATTTGAGGTGGTAAAAGTGGATTTTGATCAACAGATAATGCTTGGTCAGTTTCCACCAGTGCCTCTTGTTGAGAGTTTATTGAACTTGGTTCTGGCTCCTTTGTTTGAATGAGCAATCGACTCACCAAATTTTCAGCAACTGCTTGACATGGAGATTTTTCTAGTTCTTGAGTTTGAGTGACTTGTTCAGCAGTGATTTCTGGATGAACTGGTGCTTCTTGTTGTTCTTGCATTGAATTTGGGACTGGCTCTTCAGCAGCAAGTGGTTCAGCTTGTAGACCACTGAGATCTGTGTCCAGTTGGGTGATCACAGCTCTATCATTATATGCAGTTGGACCTGTGGGATTGTAGTTGGATTTCAGCTTTGCAACCATTCTAGTCAGCTTTTTGGCTCGAATTTGATCGAAGAAATATTTTTGCCTTT
This sequence comes from Primulina tabacum, assembly GCF_025594145.1. Taxonomy (NCBI): domain Eukaryota; kingdom Viridiplantae; phylum Streptophyta; class Magnoliopsida; order Lamiales; family Gesneriaceae; genus Primulina; species Primulina tabacum. The sequence continues at coordinate 2,719,864 of NC_134556.1, read as the reverse complement.
CCAATGCCTGGCCAATAGTAGCATCTTTGACAATTTTCAGCACAATTGCATCAAGTTTAATAAACTTTTTCAATTGGGATTTGTGCTTCAACTCTTTGGCAAAAATCTCAGTCCTAAAAATTTTCCAATTATCAAAAGATTTTAATTTCGAAGTGGCAAATGCGTTGACCTGTTCCCAAACCAGGTTAATTTTAGTTTGGATGATATTAGATGGCCTTGGTTCTTCAACTAGCTTGCCCTTCCTTTTTCAGTTGTGAGAATGTGAGGAATATCCAAACCAGAGTGAGAGGTTTCCACTGGTTCCCTCAATATAACACCTTTAGATCTGGCCCGAGGCAAAATGGTAGGTCGATTTACATGAATCAAAGGAGCTCTTACCTTAGCGGGTGTCTTTTCTTTAGTAACTGAATCGTCAGTTGGGACTACCTGCAAAGGGATAGCCTGAATAGGCTGTTGGGCAGCTGATTGAGTAATTTTCTCAGTTGGAATGACTTCCACCGCTATTATTGGTTGAGTTCTTTGCATCCTCGGTCTCTTGACAAGCTTAGGAGTAGGAGTTTTCTCCGAATCTGATTCACTGAGAATCAGTTTTTTGCAGTTTTCAGTTGGGCCAAAGTTTTGGCCTTCTTAGCTGATTTTGAATCAGGTGATTGCGATCCAATCTCCTGTTTGGTTTTTGGCGGCAAGATGTTTTTAGCAGTGAAGACTTTGAACTTTGATGATGTTCCAGCATTGTCAGCTACCAATCCCTTTAGTCTCAAAAGATAACTGATTGGGATGGCAAAGCCTCTTGACAGTTTGGTTGATTGAAGCATATTCTTAAGAGTATTGAAAATAATATGTCTCCAGTTGGCTTTCTTTTCTCCCATGATGATGTTCATCACCTGGAATTTCTCAAGTGTAAGGGTAGCATAAGATCCGGCCTTAGTCAATATGCCCTTCGCCACAATGTCGGCTAATAACTGTATTTCTTGTTTCATCTCTTTCTTTGGATCAGAAACTTTGATTTTCCGTCCATCAGCAGATAGCAAAGATTGCATTTCCTCAATGTCAGATGTTTTGATTTCTGAGACGTTGATGTACCCATCAGTTGGCAAAGAGAAAATTTCTCTGAAGGTTTCTTCAGATAGGATCAACATCTGATTCTTGACAGTTACATTGATGCTTCCTTCAGCAGTGACGAACCCCTTCATATAGAATAATTTACTTCCTTGGGGTATATTTCCTGCGAAGATTGTCCCAAAAACATTCTGAGACCAGCAGATTCAATCTTCAGAAAAACGTTCTTAACATCAGCTTCTTGAACTGATAAAACTGAGTCAAAATCAATGGCCATAGCGTTCAACATGTAAGCTGGGATTTTATTCGCCATTTCGACAGATAAAATGATCTGAAATTCGTAAACGATAAGCTCTGGAATTAGTATGCTATTAGAAACTGATTTTATGCGTAAGAAGAAAAACTGAATTGAAGCGGGCTTAGTACAGTTGTTCGTGAATGTTCAAATTCGGGACACGTGTCAGTCCATTAAAAATTTTGAGTAAAACTATGTGTACGTGTGCTGTGGGCGTTTGTGAAAAAGATGAACGGTTTAAAATAGGCCACGTTATGAATCTGCAGTCACGTCAGTTGATTTGGAATATAATAAGTTTTAAATTTGTTAACTTATGTGAGAAGATTTGTAAAATATCCAGCTGAACGATCAGTTGGGAAACTGATTCATTTCAGTTGAGAGTTCACAAACAATTGTCTTCTCAGTTAACCTTTTCAAAACTGATATTCCCCCTTAATCGATGCATAAAATAACTAAAGAGACGATATAAAATAAATTTATAGGTCAGAAAGATTATCGTTTGCTGAAACGTTGACGACCCTTCATCTTCCATGACTCTTGGCTATAAGTAGAAGTGACATTGTTAGTTTCAGTCATATTGAAAAACATATTCAAAGTAAAAAGAATGGCAGATACTAGTAGCTCGAGTGCTTCGCCATTTTCTTTGGAGACTAGGAAGGCTGTGATAGAAGATGAAGTCTTCTATGAGAGTCTTCACTACTGGGAGAAGCTTCAGAAGCTTGAGTTCCTGTATAATACTGGCGAGGCTACCACTCCCGAGCTGATGGCAGAGTTGAGAAAAGTGCGGGAGCACTTGCACATATCTGTGTGGGTGGATATCTTCACAGATGGTCATATCTATCAGCTGATGCTTCGAAAGGAGCTGAAGATCCTTAGGCGCATAGCTGGTTCTCACAGCTTTTCCAAGACATCTACTGGACCTTTATCTGCTTGGTTGAAGATGTGGGTAATTGTTGTAGAAGAGAAATATAATGATGTAATCCAAGCAAATATTTATGGTTGAATGAAACATTTATTTTGACTTAACTTTTTTTTTCTTTTTCCTGCAAATAATAAGTTTCATTAGTTATTATATATGAATTACGATCATAAACAGATGAACTGATGACTGGTTAAGCGTTAAATAATAAATATCAAACTGATATCAGTTGATAATGAACAACTGATGTTAAGAAGCCTCGGTAAATGAGAAAGACGCTTCGGTTGATTTGAGTCTCTTCAGTTTCTTCAACATTTAAATTTCATCTGTCTATAAATAAGATGATAGAATGTGAGACAATAACAGTTCAATATGTCGGATTCAAGTAACTCTGATGCATGCAGTAGTTCGTATATTCAAGTTAATGAGCAGTTAAGTCCTTATTTAAAAGAATTGAAGAAGACAATGGAAGAATATGTCTTGATGAAAGTGATGTCAACATGGTTCAAGATTCATGATTTGCAGAGGGTAAGTAGTAGTGTTGATGTTATTACTCGTGCTCAAGCAGCAACAGCAAGAAAATACATTGATCGTTTTGATGTTAGGCATGTTACAAATCTGATTGATGACAAATGTCTGTTAGAAGCAATGTTATGGAAGGAATGACATATGGTTGAGAAGATTTCTACAACTAGGTCATTTTCTAGAATCCAAATTTATGAGTTGAATAATTGGATTAGAGAATGGCAGGATTCAGTTGGTTCTATGATATCTTCTGTAAACTTGGATCGATGGTATTCTTAATAAAGTATTATTTTCAATTTGTTGTGTTCTTATTTTCTGCAAATAATTCTATTAGTAAAGCAACATTAGTAATAATTTTAAGACATATCAATTAAACCAAGAATATTGCGAAAGTAAGAAAACTTAGTCTCGGGTAATGGTTTGGTGAAGATGTCAGCTGCTTGTTGCTCAGTTGATATATACTCCAGTCTAATTTCCTTCTTCAAAGCATGATCTTTAATGAAGTGGTGTCTGACATCTATATGCTTTGTCCTTGAGAGAAGAACTGGATTATAGGTGATGGCAATTGTACTCGTATTGTCACAAAATATGGGCGAATTATTTGTAATTACTCCATAATCTCTCAGTTGTTGCTGGATCCAGATCAGTTGTGCACAGCAACTACCAGCAGCAAGGTTTTCTGCTTCAATTGTTGAGGTAGCTATAGATGTCTGCTTCTTACTGAACCAAGAGAACAGCCTGTCTCCTAGAAACTGACAAGATCCACTTGTACTTTTACGATCAAGATTACATCCTGCATAATCTGCATCTGAATATCCAACTAAATTGAAAGTAGAGTCTTTAGAATACCATAACCCAACATTTTGTGTACCATTAAGATATTTCAAATTTCTTTTAGCAGCTAAGAAATGTGATTGCCTAGGATTTGCTTGAAATCTAACACACATACACACAGCAAATACAATATCAGGGCGACTGGCAGTTAGGTATAACAATGACCCTATTAAACCTCGATATAATGTCGCCTCAACTGATATTCCCCCTTGATCAGTGTCCAATTTTACTGATGAGCTCATGGGAGTATTTGCAGCTGAACATGATTCCATGCCAAATTTCTTCAGCAGCTCCTTTGTATATTTAGTCTGACTAATGAATATGCCAGTCTCCAGTTGCTTCACTTGCAGTCCAAGAAAGAATGTCAGTTCACCCATCATGCTCATTTCAAACTTATCCTGCATCAGCTTAGCAAACTTTTCGCATAATTTGGGGTTTTTTGACCCAAATATGATATCATCAACATAAATTTGAACTAATAAAATGTGATTATTCTTAGTAAATTTGAACAAGGTTTTATCAACTGATTCAATAGAAAAATCATGATCAGTTAGAAATTTTGAGAGAGTTTCGTACCAAGCTCTGGGAGCTTGTTTAAGACCATATAATGCTTTGTTCAAATGATATACATGATCAGGAAAGTTGTGATTTACAAAACCTGGGGGTTGTTCAACATATACTTCCTCTTGTAGCTGGCCATTTAGGAATGCACTTTTTACATCCATTTGATAGACTTTGAAGTTCTTGAATGAAGCATAGGCAAGGAATATTCTGATTGCCTCCAGTCTTGCAACTGGTGCATATGTTTCATCGTAATCAATTGCTTCCTCTTGCCTATATCCTTGTGCTACCAGTATCGCTTTATTGCGCACAACTGAACCATCCTCGTTCAGTTTATTTCTGTATACCCATTTTGTCCCTATAATAGTTTTTGAAATTGGTCTTGGAACTAAGTTCTAGACATTGTTATTAATGAACTGATTTAGTTCTTCTTGTATTGCATTTACCCAGTTGGGATCAGCAAGAGCTTCATCACTTTTCTTTGGTTCTAGTTGTGAGACAAAAGCTGAATAGATAAATAAATTTAGCATTTGATTGCGAGTTCTTACTGGATCAGATGGATTTCCTATTACCAGCTCAGGTGGATGTGATTTTCTCCATCTGTACTCAGTATTTGTTGTATCAGAAATTTCTTCAGTTGGTAACTGAATACAGTTTTCAGTCTCAGTTGGTGCTTCGTCAACTGGTATTTGAATGTTATCATTATGCTCTATCAACTAATCATTAGCAACGACTTCCTGTGCATCTGATTTATCCAGTACTTCTAGTTCAGGTGTTTGAAATATGTTTTGATTATTATGACATTCATTTTTGTCATCATCTTCCAAACTGATATCTGTAAATTGATCAACTAGCTCAACTTGATCAGTTGGCTTATAAGTTAGGTCAGTTTCATCGAAATCAACATGAGCTGATTCTTCAACATTTAGGGTTTTCTTGTTGAAGACTCTATAAGCTATACTAACTGATGAGTATCCAAGAAATATTCCCTCTTCAGATTTAGCATCAAACGCTTTTAAATAATTTTTACCATTATCAAGGATAAAACATCTGCAGCCGAATATTTTGAAATAAGTAATTATACTTTTTCTTCCATGCCAGATCTCATATGGTGTTTTCATATGATTCTTATTAATCATTGATCTGTTCTGAGTATAACACGCAGTGTTTACTCCCTCTGCCCAAAACCTTTGAGAAATACCAGAATCAGCAAGCATTGTTCTAGCAGCTTCTTTAAGGGTCCGATATCTTCTCTCAGCTACACCATTTTGCTGAGGAGTTCTGGCTGCTGAGAGCTCATGCTTAATTCCAACATTCTCTAGAAAATTTGAAAGAGTTTGATTGATGAATTCAGTTCCTCGATCTGATCTGATTCGATCAATTCCAACTGATTTTTCATTTTAAAGTCTTTTGAAGAGCTTTATCAGTTGTGAAGCAGTATGGTCTTTATATTTGAGAAAAATTACCCAAGTAAATCTTGAAAAATCATCTACGACTACCAAGGTGTATTTCATTCCCCCTAAGCTCATGACTGTTATAGGACCAAAGAGATCCATGTGCAACAGTTCTAAGCATCGGGATGAAGATTTACAACCCTTGTTTTTAAAAGAAGATCGTACTTGTTTACCATACTGACATGCTGAGCAAAGTTTTTCTTTTGAAAAGTCTATTTTGGGCAAACCAGTTACAATTCATGTTTACTCAGATAGGCAATGGTTTTAAAGTTTAAATGGTTTAGTCTCTTATGCCACAACCAGTTTTTAGATGATTTGAAAGCAATAAAACAAACTGGTGCATAAGTTTGATCATTCCAACTGATTTTATATGTGTTTCCACAACGTTTGCCAGTTAGTATGATTTCATCAGTTGAAGTTTTGACTGAACATGATTTTTTGTCAAAATGTACTGAGAATCCACTGTCGCATAACTGACTGATGCTGATCAAGTTATACTTCAGGTTTTCTACTAATAGAACTTCTTTAAAAGTAAAGTTACCATGGATAAGCTTACCCTTACCCACAGTTCTACCTTTGGAATTGTCCCCAAAACTGATATTTGGACCACTGTATATGATCAGTTGAGATAGCACACTTGCATCTCCTGTCATATGTCGCGAACATCCACTGTCCAAATACCATATTGAGTTCTTGTTTGTACCTGTTACCTGCAGTTACACACATAATATAATTTGGTACCCATATCTATTTGGGTCCTGAACTGATTAGTCTTTTAGGAACCCATACTTGGATTAGTCTAACAGACTTTCCAGTAGCTGTATTCCAAATGGTTTTTCTCGGCTTTTGTGTGCTTGTGTAGTGTACGGATGATACAATATGTGTTTTAGCTTTATTAGACTGATTGTTCAGTCTATATCTCTTCTGAACTGGCTTGCAGTTATATTAATTGGAATAGCCATTCGAATAGTTTTTGTGAAATCTCTTTGATGACCGACTTTGTGAATCAGTTGAGAATTTTTGACTATAACCAATCCCATATCTTCTAGCCTTGTACATATTCTCAATAGGTTGCTCAATCATTTTACTGGGCTCAATTTGTTCTTGTACGACTGCTGATTTGACAAAGTGAATGTATTTCCCTTTGTCTATTGTTAGCTTGGGTTGAGTATCATTTGGATACATTTCTCCTTGAGTGTTGAACCCTAAACCAGTTTTATCAGAAACTGATTTTTGTGAAATCTGCATCTCATTTAGTGTAGTAGATGATTTGTTGCAAGATTGAATAAGCTCAGTTTGTTTTGAGTTTTCAAGCATCAACTTCTGTATTAATGACTGATTTTTGTTTCTTTCTACTTTTAACTCAGCAATTTCCCTTTTTAAACTCAACCCATCGACTGATTCATCAGTTTTGGTTTTATTGTCTGTGGGATCAGTTTGCTTTGCTTTGATTTCTTCATATGATGATGCAAGCTTTCGATACTCATTTACCATGTCATGTAGTGTTAGAATGAGTTCTTCTCATGTGAAATCAGTTGAGCTGAAATCAAATACCTGTTGGCTAGATGATTCTTCTGCTGCATCATTAGCCATCAAGAACTTTACTTCCTCATCATCACTAGAACTGCATGAGCTTTCTGGTTCCGACTCTTCACTGTCAGTTTCTGCCGATTTAGATTTGTTTTCTTCAGCTAAGAGTACCACATGTTTCTTTCTGAAGACCTTCTTATCTTCCTTGGGTCTTCTTTTGCGTTCATATGATTTCTTTCTTCTACCAGTTGAGCCTTGACTGTCCTTCTTGGGTTTAGGACAATCAGCAATGAAGTGACCTGATTTGCCACAGTTATAGCAGGCATTTGGTTCATCTTTGGAATTGTTCCTTTGGTATGGCTTCTGGAAGTTCCCTTGATTCTTTCTCATGAACCTTCCAAATTTTTTGATGAACAATGACATAGCATCATTACTCAACTGATCAGCAGATTTTTCGACTGAACTGATTGGTTCAGTTCTGACAGCAGCTAGAGCAGTTGTGGCTGCAGAGGTAGATGGTTCTCCTTCTCTTGTCTGCAGCTCAAATTCATAGGCCTTTAAATCAGCAAACAGATCATGAAGTTCGATTTGGTTCAGATCTTTGGACTCCCTCATTGCCATGGTCTTGACATCCCATTCCTTGGGAAGACCTCTTATTACCTTCAGTGCAATCTCTTTGTTGGCATACACTTTTCCAAGTGCATTTAGCTCATTGATGATACTGCTTACTCTTTCATCATACTCGTGCATCGATTCTCCTGCCTTCATTTGGATGTTATCAAACTTTTGCACTGCAACAGAAAGTTTATTTTCTTTGGTTTGATCATCTCCTTCACACAGTTGGATCAGCTTTTCCCAAATTTCTTTGGCTGTCTTTCACATTTTTATTTTGCTGAAGGTTACTTTGTCCAGCGTTTTGTACAGAACGTCTTTAGCCACATTATCAAGATTTGCTTTTCTTTTATCTTCATTTGTCCATTCATCTCTGGGCTTTTCTATTCTTTGTGGTGCTCTTTTTGTAATGACAACTGCTGTATTTGTTTTTAGAATCTTCATGGGTCCATCAGTTATGACATACCACATGTCATCATCTTGTGCAGCCAAATGAGCCCGCATTCTTATTTTCCAATCATCAAATTCTTCTCTGGAGAACATGGGAATTTTGTTGAATGAAGTCATGCTGGCAAGTTTTTAGATCAAAAGTATTCAAGAACAAGATTCAACCGCTCTGATACCACTTGATAGGATCGATTAACGTATCAAGAGTGTTTAGAAGGGGGGGGGGTTGAATAAACACTCACAGTTAAAACTGGTCTTTTCTAATTTTGAGTTCAGTTTGGTGACAAACTGATTCTCGGAATCTTGTTGGTCAATGACAATCAGTTAAACTAAAGTAGTTGCGGAAAATAACTGACTGAAAGATAGAATACGAAACTGAAATAAAGTAGGCAAGGATTGTTTCTGGATGTTCGGAGAATTTAATTACTCCTACGTCACCCCTTCTATCTCAAGGATAGGATATCCACTAAAATATTTTGATCAAATACAAGAATTGTACTGACCCACTTCGGTTTGGACTTAACACTGCCAAAAACTGAAACTCTTAGTTTAACAGAATGTTCTCAGTGCGTAACTAATCTTAGCACTATCGAATTTCAACGATTATTACAACTTGCTAGTGAGCTCAAATTGTAGCCTTAACTACTACGAATATATCAAGTAAGAGTGAGCTAAGATTTTGACAGAGTGACAGCAAGCTTTTCAATAGTGTTTTTTTCCCTCTTGTTCTTCTGTCATATTTATAAGCTTCTTTTCTCCAACGGTAACTTGAGATGAATTTGAATCTTTGTATCCGTTGATTTCTACTTGATTATTCATTGGACATTGTTTGCTTCATTTATTGTGATGCGGCGTCTTAATTGCTTTCGCCGAAATGCGTTTTTCTAAGCTGTATTGATTGAAGTGCGGCGTTGCAATCTTCTGTGTCTCTTGACGGTTGAATGTTCTTTCCCAAGACATGTTCAGTTGAAGGGTGCTTAGCATACAGCTGAATATATCAACTGATCAGTTTCCAACTGATTAGTCTTCTTTATTAGATCAGCTGATTTCAGTTGTTAAGTCCAGTTGCTAAGTTCAGTTTACTCGATCAGTTGGTTGGTATTTTCAGTTGGTTCATATTTTGTCAAATGCTGGAATTTAGTTTCCAACAGTTCCTATGGTCTCTTACCCTACCTCCTAAAATTAAGGTTTTTGGTGGAGGGTAGCTCTGGACATAATCCCAACCGGCAGCAACTTGATAAAGCACCACGTCCCAACTCTAAATATGTGTCCGCTTTGCAGGTGTGGGGATGATACAACGGCCCATGCTCTGTTCTACTGCCATGAGGTCAAAGGATATTGGAAGGGACATATCTATAAACAACTCTTAAAGCAAGTCTGTGGTTGGGAAACGATGGAGATATGCAACTGGATGATGGGTAAAATAAGCAAAGCTGAATTTGAGAGGTTTGCTTGTCAAACATGGAGCGCTTGGTGTGGCAGGCTTCGTCTTACCCACAACACTGATGATGAAAAACCAGCGTTGCCGAATCAATGGAATGACAGCTACATCGAAGAATTCTGGGCCATTAGGAATGTGCCTCGGACTAACACTCTTGAACCAGCGGCTGAGATGATGTGGCTTGATGTGGATGCGGCGGTTAATGAGTACCTCAATCTTTATGGGGTTGCTGGGGTAGTTCGTAATCAGGATGGCAATATGGTTCTGGCTTTTAGTAAGAGAATCGAGCAACCATTATCGTTGATGCATGCGGAATTGTTGGCTATTCAAGAAGGAATTAAGATAATAAGCTAGAAGGGACTAGTCAGCATTCATATATACTTGGACTTGCAGATGGCCGTGCAAGCAGTCATGGACCCATCTTCAGACCTTGGATATACGGGCTCTTGCGCACAAGAGATTAAGAACATGTTAAGGGAGCCGTGGATTTTGAGTTTACAACACATGAGACGTTCTGCTAATGTTATAGCTCACTCTTTAGTTCAATTTGTTATTTCTTCCCCCATACCTTTCTGTTGGTTAAATGGGGAATTTCCTTATTGGTTGATTAAATTGTATCTGTGCACATTGATCTATTAATAAAATGGATACTTTTTTACTGGTAAAAAATAAATAAATAAATTAACGCAATATTATTTCTTACCTATTTTTGTCTTCAGTAATCAGCAAATCCTAAATTAGAAATTCCGACGTTATTGATTAACGATTTCAATTTTCTGGGCACTGTCTGGTTAGTTGTAAGTTCAGGTACTCTTCTTACTCCTTTACCACTGTTAATCTTTGTGTTTTTGGTAAAATTATCCCTTAATTGTTGGAAAAAATCTATCTGAATTTTGATTGGGTGTAACGATTGATTTATGCCGAATAATTATCGGAAACATTTTGTGTTTTTAGTTACCCATTTCTCAGACTTTTACATTTTCGTATGACGGGGAAAAATGTGCCGTTTGGGGTTGAATATGCAAATAAGTTTGTTGGCTCCTTTTTCAGCTAGACTATGTGTGTTATGATTTGGTATGAGAAGAGACTTGATGGGTGTTGATGGAGGCTGTTTTCGTAACCCGTCTTAAGAAAATCGGAATTATTTATTGAGAAATGATGAAAAGCAGCAGCATTGGAATATTTTACAATTATCACAAGGGTAGATGATATGAATGTGGACATCTTGCATTCTCTGCTTGCTCGTTCGCGTTAGGAGACTGTTTGTTTGCTTGAAATTTGTTATATATCCGTGTTTCATTTTGTTATCTCCTTGTATAAATTTCTGGAGGACAGTCAAGTGATATCATGCACCATGCACTTGGTTGTAGAGGATCTCATCTATTATGCTTATGGAAGATAGTAGAAGTGTCTTCCGTTTTACTGTTATAACATATTGGAATTTATCTCATTATTATTTCATTTATTTTATTCTTATCAATTTTATATAAAATACCTCTGTATTGTTTCATTCTGTAATCAATGGAATATAAGATTTCCCACAGCATATTTCTCTAAACTATCATCCCCTCCATTTTCTAACTTGGTATCAGAGCTTGATGGCGGAAGCCACTTCGAATCTTGGGTCAAGCTCTACCGTGTTCACCAATTCCTCCACAAACCCGATAACAATAAACCCAGCAAATCAGATTAATTCTGTCGAGCTCAGTGATGAGAATTTTTTGCTCTGAAATATTCAAATTTTGGCTGGCATTCGTGGTCTGGATCTCGAGTCTTTCATTGATGAATCGTCCTTCGTTCTACCCAAAATTGTTCTCAGTGACGATCATATGGAAGGACTGAATCCAATATATGTCTCATGGCATAGACAGGATTAACTCCTTTTTTCCTTCCTCTTAGCCTCCATGACTGAAGGAGTACAAGGCCAGATGGTTGGCTGCCACACATCAGCTCAAATCTGGAAAAGGATCTCTACCCTTTTTGCTACTCGATCCAAATATCGTATAATGCAATACAAGCTTCAATTGCAGACTTTAATGAAAGGTAATCTCAGCATTAAGGATTACCTCAGCAAGATGAAGGGTGTAGAACCCGAAAAAAAAATCAGATTACATATAAGTCATGCATAATTATTATTATTTAAATAAAAAATAATTTTTAATATATTTATGGAGTGTTTAATTCATTTTAAAATTTGTTAAGTCATGATCATTTATTTTGAATCGCAGAAGTTTAGTTTTATCCTTTCGGTTAAATACGCGAGGCCGGACTGGAGTTGGAGTATTGAGATAAAATTTAATAATAAGAAAATATTCTTAAATTTAATTTAAGACAAAGAATAATTTATTTTAATGATAGAGAATGTTTTAAGATTTTATTTAATTAATTAGACTAAAGTTATTAATTAATTCTATTATGTTCAATAGTTAATTAAACCCTAATTTAAAATGTGTCACTAATTGGGATAAAATTTATCAAGGCCTAATATATTCAAGAAATTATAACCTAACATTTTTAATAATTATTTTAAGACCTAGCCATGTCATGCAAGAAAATAGTTGCCCTAAATTAATTTATTAATTCACTAAAATACATAATAAGTGTTTAAACCTTTAAGGAGTTGAAATTCAATAACTAAGCAATATTTTACCTCCATTTTTGATAGCAAATTTTCGGCCCTCACCCAACCAATCCTTACATGTTTGGCAACTCTCCATTATTGTCACATTTCCTTATCCTTTCTTGGTATGATAATTCCTTCATTTTAAATCACCAACAATTAATAATTAAGCACTTTTATTGCACCTAATTAAACCACTAAATTAGCCTACCTATTCCTTATTTTCGAGCAACAAGAATGGTAGAGAATCAATCCTTGTGCCATTTCATTCCTTAATTTATAACCCTACCTTAATACATTTTTAGACTCATTTATCAACCCTAGTAGCCTTCACCTTCATTCCCTAGCACTCCTTCACCCTCTCATTTGAAATTTCAGAAGAATACCAGCAGCAAAAATCGTGAACCATCAACAAGAAAACAAGAGAGAAAAGAAACTACGTCTCTGCCGTGGCGTGTTCGTCGTAGTGTTTGTTTTCTTCTTAAACAAATTTCAAGCATGTAGATACTGTTCTTTTCTCTTCAATCAAGTCATATATACATTTTGAAACCATATTATGTTCATGAAGCACGAAATCATCGAATTTGATAGCACATTTTTGAAAACCTGCACAAATTTTTCTCGGCTACTTCTGGTGCTTCACGGGTTTGATCGTTTTTGTGATTACATGAGGATGGCTCGGTTACAGGCGTTCCAGGCTGCATCTATGCATGTACTAGGGTGTGTTAGGATCATGTTGGTCCATTAGTTTAAGCCCCTACATGCTGGACGAAGACTTGACAGCAACTTTATCATAGTTGCAAGTTTGAGTCTCTATTTTTGGTATTGGTTGGCTAAGTTGAAGGTTCGGATCATGGTTGGTCTAAGGCCTGTAACCATGGTTAGAACCCTTCCTTAGCATGTCTAGGATGTGACCAAGATGGCCTTTCAAGGCTTGGTTCATGGTCCCATTGACTTTTTTTAAAAAAAACATGCAAGTGCCCCTCGGTTTCATTTTTTTGTTGTTTTGGGTTGTGTGAGTTTCGGTCTTGGGGGTGTTGGGTGGATTGTGGTTGGCTTCTAGCCCATAGCCATGGTTCATATAACACTTCATCATGTCTAGATCGAGCCATGGTTGATCATATGACCACTAGAACGACACAAGACAGCAAGCGATCCACACCATCGCATAGTACAGAATTTGTTTGGTGTTCTCGGTTTCAAGCTTCGGTTGTCCTAGGTGTTTGCTTGAGTTGTGGTTGGCCAAGTGCCCTTAGCCATGGTTCAAGCCACCCCTTAGGATGCTGGAAAGATACTTTGGTCGGTGGTTCATGCCCCAATGGCCATTAGTTCTTAAACCATGCAAAGGAAGCGCAGCTGCTGCAACTATGTTATGACAGCAACTTTGTCTTCGGTTCAGAGGTCATGTTCGAGTTCTTGGTTGGCTTGTAGCCTATGGCCTTGGACTGGATAGTACCTCAATGAGTTAGAAAGGTCATGTTTTTGGCCGTTTGTGGTTTAGTTAAGTTTAGAAGTCGTACGAGAATTTACGGTGCAATGTGCCAAAGTGACTATCGAAAGAGCGTTTCATGATTTTGGCCTTCCATTCACATTTTTCAGTGTATTACAGCCCTAGGTTTATATTTTCCATCATTTTAGGTGGATTTTAATCATGACTAAATGATGGTTTGATGTTGGTTCGGGTTGGTACGGAGTCATGGTTAGAAATTAAGTTGTTGGTCTCGTTGGCCCCGTTTTTTGTTCGATTACGAAGTTGTTCTCAAGATAAAAATTATTTGCATGTTTCTCATGTTAGGATTAGGTCGCAGCAAGCCTGGGAACGATCCAACTCACTCGATAAGAACATGGTTATAATTATATTACATGCAAAAAATATAAAATGTTTTATTTTTGAGATATATGCGATATGTCTTGTGGCCATCTCACGCTTATGGGATCTCCACCTGGTGAGTTACGATCGGTTTATGTTTATGTATGGGTACGGACATCCAGTCCAAGGACTGTGGTGATCTATACCACCCAGTATACTGTGGTTTAGTTTGATCAGACGTTCATGTTATGTTACGGGCCACTTGCGTTGAAACATTATCTCTACCAGAAAAATCTCAGTATGATATTTTATGACAGGGCTCTATTGAGCAAATCTTTCACGTACGATTTTTAGATATGCACGTATTTATAATTACTCATGACACGATTTTCACCTTACGCTTTACGATCTGATATTTTTCGATTACACCAAATTTTATGATATATTTACTTGTTATTCACAGTATATGCATGCTGAGTCTTTAGACTCACTAAACTTGATTGTTGTAGGTACTGATGAGGTCGAGACTGAGGGCGGGGACCAGTGAGCTAGCTTGGGTCAGCAGTAGTAGGAACCCGAGGACCTCATGTTTCAGTTTATTCCCTATTTTATGTTCAAACTCAGTTTTAATATGTTGCATGATTTTTAAGTTGTTGTTTTGAAACAAAATCTTTACTTCCGCTGTTATTTTAAAGTTAAATCCATTTATCAGTTTATTTTATGAATGATGCGTGTTATTTATTTAAAGAGAAAAATTTTAAATAATTCCGCAAAATTACGAATACGAAATACGAGCCATGTTCTTGTAAAGGGTGTACTACTATTGATCTCGAGAAGCTCATGAAGGTCACGTCTTCGGTCTGTAAGTTTTACGTTTACGCATTTCGTTTAAACATGAAATATTTTAACGACATATTTTCATGAAATATTTTATGTTCAGATTATGATTATACAGTGTTTATTTAAATTTAAAGAAATAATAGAATTATGCATGTTGGTTATGTGTGGATTATGCATGGAACAGTATGCCTCCTAGACGCATTATCGATCGCACGAGAGATGAGTAACATCGTCATGAGGACGATGAGGATCATAGGCAGGAGAAAGATCTACCGCCACCCCCTCCACCGGACATGAACGCCCCAGATGTTAGCCGGAATGACTCAGTTCTTCGCACAGTTTGCGGGGAACAATGCTGGGGTAGCCAGGCAGACGGGGCCTGAGGCTACCTATGAGCGGTTCATGAAGATGAGACCGAAGGAGTTCTCAGGGACGACGGATCCTATGATTGCCGAGGGCTGGATTAAGTCCCTGGAGGTTATATTCGAATTCATGGAGCTTGGAGATGAGGATAGGGTTCGTTGTGCGACCTATCTGTTTGGAGGAGACGCTCGCTTGTGGTGGGAATGAGCGTCTGTATCCTTGAATTTGGCCACTCTGAGCTGGACGCGCTTTACAGAGGTATTCTACTCTAAATATTTTACTGAGGAGGTGCGTTCCAGGTTGACCAGGGAGTTCATGACCCTGTGGCAGGGAAACATGACTGTTACGGAGTTTATCCGTAAGTTTGAGAGGGGTTTCCATTTCGTACCACTGATTGCAAATGATGCTGGAGCCAAGATGAGGCAATTTATGGATGGTCTACGGCCGATCTTGCGCCGTGATGTTAGGGTGGCTGGCCCTACTACCTATGATGTCGCTGTCTCCAGAGCTCTAGCTGCAGAGCAGGATCAGAATGATATTTAGAGAGATCGCCAGGGCAAGCGACCAGTCCAAGCGCCGCACCGCCCTCCTCATCAGCAGCATCAGAGTAAAAAGCCTTTCCACGGCCCATCCAGGAACAGAGGACAGCAGCAGCAAGGATGGTTAGTCCTGAGGACCTCAGAGTATCCAGTCTGTGCTAAGTGCACACGTCGTCATGCTGGATCTTGTATGTATGGTTCGGGGAAGTGCTACAAGTGTGGCAGTCTGGACCATTTACTGAATAATTGTCCTCAAGGGATTCTGCCTACCCAAGGCAGAGTTTTTGCTCTCCATGCAGCGGAGACAAACCCGGAGACGATACTCTTGACAGGTATCTTAAAGCTTTAAGTCGTATTTGAAATTTAATGTTTTGGGTTAAGATGTTGAACTTAGAATTTGTGATAGGATTGCATGTTCTCATCAGTGTTATTTTCGGAAATTAGTTTAGAAGAACTGATATGAATCTAGCCAGCCACTATGCGTTCCAAGAACCAATCCCGAGAAGACGATTGAAGATGTTGAATTTTGCCCTTCATTCAACTAATGAAAGCTTGGAAATAAGGCTCGAGGGGTTCGGGTTGCATCACCATCAAGTAGATGATAAATTGGAAGTTTGCGCCTTAGCGCGTAAGTGGTGGAGATCAACAAATAATATAATGAAGGAGTCCCGAACAACCAAGCCTATGAGTGCAAAATTGTCCGAGAGAAGCAATGCAGCAGCACGCGCTAGCGCAGATGTGCAGAAGCAGCAGCACGCGCTAGCGCAGATGTGCAGAACTGTGCCACGCCAGAAACAGTGCAGCAGCGCGCGCTAGAGTAGAGCAGAACAGCGCACGCGCCGGCGCCAGAAGCAGCGCGCCCGCGATCACCCGCGCCAGATGTTGCGCCACCGTGCGCCCCATGCTGTCCGGGTGCAGAACCTTGCGCGCCACAGCGCGAGATCACGCGCCACCGCGCGCACTTCCGTGTAGAAATTGTTCACTACTTTATGACTTTTTACACTACTTTTTCATGTTTTATTGATTATATAATGATTGTATGAGATCAAAAACGAACCAATTCAGATTGATAAAAATATTTTTAGGAGTTTCTCTCAATTCTCAAGGCTTTTAAAGCTTTGTTCAAAATCAAATCAAACTTATCAAAGATTGCATCTTTGTGGCGTTTGTCAATTGTTTTTCGCACGGATTGTCAAAACAAGTTCTTTGAAGGTTCGTATGAAATTCGATTGTTATTATCGTTGATATTTGTTGCTAATTGTTAATCTCTTAGAGGTGAATATCACAAATTGTTGCTTGTTTCAAAAGATCGGGACAACCTAATCGATCCTTGTTCGTTGTTGATTTGAGGGCGCGATTCTAATTAATCGTGTTTGTTTCTCATTCGTACGAGGATTCGCATCAAGAACTTTTACCTTCGCATGTCTATAAGTTTAGTTCTTGTAACTATTGGGTTCAGCTTGATGTTACAACCTTTCAGGGAGAATTTTGATAGCTGGTTCAGCTACGAATGCCTTGATAGATTCAGGGGCTACTCATTCGTTCATTTCGGAGACCTTTGCAAATTTCCTCAAGGTCAAGACCATTGGGCTAGATATAGCATATTCGGTAGTACTGCCCTCTGGAGAGGAGCTGGCATCTACTAATTTGATCCGAGACATAGACCTTAAACTTCATGGTAATCTTGTTTAAGCGGATCTTATCGTATTGCCGATGCCAGAATTTGATATCATTCTGGGTATGGACTGGCTATTAAGGAACAAAGTTTTGATTGACTTCCAGCGGAGATCTGTTCTAGTCCGACCTCTTGGGAGAGAGCAGTTCTTATTCGAGCCAGACAGATACTTTCCTTTACCGCGTATTATACCTTGTGTTCAGGCTAGGAAGCTCATGCGTAGAGGGTGTCGAGCGTTTTTAGCAACTCTTGTATCTGTTCCCGAAGCACCGAGCCAGTCAGCCTCCGATGTCCCAATTGTTAGGGACTTTCTAGAAGTGTTCCCTGATGACGTCTATGGTATGCCACCTCTGCGGGAAGTGGAGTGTAAAGGGCCAAAAACTCCTTGCTTGAAAATTTGCGGAGAATTAAAAATTTTCTTTTTAAAAGAACTTAAGTGGCCTCATTCATAAAATCACTGGTGAAACAAGTTCAATATTTCAAAATATTGCAGCGGAAGAAAATAAAGTTTGCCAAAAATCACAATTTAAAAATATCCAACGACTGATAAAATGTTTGCGGAATAAAATAACAACTGCTGCTCTGAGGTCCTCGGGTGCCACTACTGCCGACCCAAGCTGGCTCACTGGTCCCCGCCCTCGGTCCCGACCTCATCAGTACCTACAACAATCAAGTCTAGTGAGCCTAAAGACTCAGCATGCATATATCGCAGGTAACGAGTAAAAATCTAAATTTAAAATATGCATGAGTTAACATATCCTGTCCTGAGGCATACTGAAAATAATCTGTACTGAGCAATTATAATACGTGCATAACTGAACTGAAAATCACTGTAAAAATATTTGCTCCTTGGAGCCTGTACTGAAATAACTGATAAAATTTTCTGTCGAGATTATGTTTTATGCCTGTGGCCACTGCACTAAGCTGAACTGATCGGTAACTGGCTACCGGGGAGGCTGAAACTGAACTGAGCTGGCCGGTTACTGGCGACCGGGTGGTACCATACTGAACTGATCGGTCACTGGCGACCGTATAAAATAACACTCCCACATAGTGAATGAACCACAAGCCATATCGCATAAATCTCAAAAATAATCATTTTCTGTTTTCATGCACGTAATATAATTAACTGACGTAATGAAAAATCCTGTAATTTTACCAACTGGATTGGATTGGATCGTCCCCAGGCTCGTTGCAACCTAACTGTGCCATGAAAATTATGCAATAGCTTAAACTTGATCAACTATGCAATTTACGTTCAAAAGATGCGACTATGACGCCTATTGACTTCGCATTTAATCATGACTCCGAGCCAACCAGAACCGACACCGAACCGACGTATATTCATGATTAAAATACGCTGAAAAATCATAAAATAATGCTCCTAAAATGATAGGGTCGAAATCTAGGTGGAATGGAGGCCAAAACACGAAACGCTCTTTCGAGAGTTAATTTGGCACATCGCACCGTAAATTCTCGTACGACCTCAAAAATGATCCAAATGACAAACAGTCAAAAACATGACCTTACTAACTCAATGAGGCACTGTCCAGTCCAAGGCCATGGGCTAAAAGCCAACCAAGAACTCGAACGAGCCACTGAACCGACACAGCAACTTGCTGTAATTTTCCAGCAACTGTACAATCGTGTAACTTGTGCTGTTTTCGAGACTACCAGCCATTGGGGCATGAACCACCAACCAGAGACTCTTACCAACATCCCAATGAATGATTTGAACCATGGCTAAGGGCCCTAGGCCAGCCACAATCCGCATCACACCATAACTCAACCGAAGGGTCCAACCGAGAGCCAACGTGCATGCGTGTGTAGTGTTTTGCTTAGATCGATGTCTTGCGTCGTTCCAGTGGCCATTTGATTGACCATGGCACGATCTAGACATATAGGGGCATGGTATGAACCGTGGCTATGGGCCATAGGCCAACCAAGATCCATACCAAGCAACCAAATACCGAAACCATATGCTGAACCAATGAAGAAGCCGAATGGGGAAAGGGGTTGTTCTTGTTGATTATTTAAAAACCGATGAGCCATGGACCAAGCCACCAAAAGGGTGACTTAGTCACGTCTTAGACATGCTAGGGGAGTGACCTAACCATGGCTATAGGCCCCTAGGGCAGCCTAAGATCAGATCCTTCCTCCTTGACAACCAAACTGAATTTTTCGAACTCAAAAAGGGACACAAATGGTGTTGCTGTCATTTCTCGCTTTCCAGCGAGCATGGGCTGAAACTGATGGACAAATGTGGTCATAATGCATCCTATTACATGTATATAAGTCCCTTTGGGAGCCTGGAGTCGAACCAATCACCTGAAACTCACAAACCAAGAAAAACGTGAAGCTTGCCAAGGAATATCAAAAATTCTGCATGTGTTGTTTTCAAAAGTTTTGACATGGATCTCGATTTTTTCTTGAATAAACATGATCATGTACTGAAAAATAAATGATAATATGACTTGATTGAGGTTTGAAAGAAATCTAGACATGCCTGGTTTCGTTTCGAAAGAAAACGAACGAAACGACGACGACGCAGCACGGAGGAGGTGGAGCGCTTCTCTTGTTTCTTGCTCTCGATTTTTCTTCCCTTGCTTCCTACTGAAATCCCACGGTTTTCCTCTCTCAAAAACACTCTGAATTTTGTGACTAAGGGAGGGGGAATGATGGTTAGGAGAGTGAGGGGGATAGGTGCAAGATATAAGGAAAGATATCAAGACTAAGTCTCCTAAATTTGAATTTTGAATTATGGTTTGATATCAAATGAGTTGGTAGATGCTTCTAGGAGGTAGTGGCCGATTTTTGCTTGTTTTCTAGTCTAGGATATGTCCATTAATTAATTAAATTGTGCTCCCCAAAAATCCTAAAATTATCCTACTAATTACATGCAAAGAATTTGTCAAAGTTGATGAGTTGGCAAATGAATCTTCTAGCAATTAAGGGTGGTCGAAAATGCATGATAAATGGTAGGGGGAAATTGATTATCTAGTAAATTAATAACCCTTAAAAAAACTTTACTAATCTTTTAATTAATTTGGTGAGCTAACCACTTAATTATGCAACTTAAATGAGCTTATTTTCTACTCACCTCAAGTAACTTAAATTAAATCCTCAAAAGATCCTTACTAACTTAAATGAACTTACTTGCTAGCTAAATTAACTTCTGGAAATATTTTCTGGATCTTAAATTCTATCTCAAAACTCCAACTCCGGTCCGGCCTCACTGAAATAACTGAAATGCTAAAAATCAAACTACTGAACTGAAATAATGAATAATTAACTTCAAATAAATGCATTTAAAATAATTATGCAATGAAGTCAATTAAATTTAAAAATCTAGAATTATGCATGGCTTATACGTCTACTGATTTACTGGTTCTACATGGAGTTTTCTATTGAGCTTATGCCAGGTACCGCACCGATCTCAAAAGCACCGTACCGATTAGCATCGACAGAGATGGCAGAACTCAAGAAGCAGATTCAGGAACTTTTTGACAAGGAGTTCATTCGCCCGAGTTTTTCACCATGGGGCGCGCCAGTCTTATTTGTGAAGAAGAAGGATGGTTCGATGAGGCTCTGCATTGATTATCGGGAGTTGAACAGGGTTACAGTGAAGAACAAATACCCACTCACGAGGATTGAAGATTTATTTGACCAGTTGCAGGGAGCCTCAGTATTCTCAAAGATTGACCTGCGTTCTGGTTATCATCAGTTGAGGGTGAAAGATGCCGATGTTCTCAAGACTGCTTTTAGGACTCGTTATGGCCACTTCGAGTTCCTTGTGATGCCGTTCGGTTTGACGAATGCACCAGCGATCTTCATGGATCTCATGAATCGCGTATTTCAGCCGTACCTTGATCAGTTCGTGATAGTATTCATAGACGACATTCTCGTCTACTCAAAGAATCTTGAGGAGCACAGCAGACATCTGACCGTAGTTTTGCAGACCTTGCAAAAGCATAAGCTATTCGCGAAGTTCAATAAGTGCAAGTTCTGGTTAGAGAAGTTTGCGTTCTTAGGCCACATTGTTTCTAGCAGCAGTATTGAGGTAGACCCAGCGAAAGTTGCAGCAGTCAGAAATTGGGTTGTGCCGCAAAATGCATCAGAGATCCGTAGTTTTCTTGGGCTAGCAGGATATTACCGGAAGTTTATTCAGGGATTCTCCTCTATCGCAGTTCCACTCACGTCGTTGACAAAGAAGAATGCGAAATTTGTGTGGAGCGATTAGTGTTAGGAGAGCTTCGATACTTTGAAGCAAGCTCTTATCTCAGCACCAGTACTGGCCATGCCGTCAGGGCCCGGAGATTTTGTTTTGTATACCGATGTTTCGAAACTCGGTTTGGTCGCAGTGTTGATGCAGCATGAGAAGGTGATAGCTTATGCTTCTCGTCAGTTGAAGATCCATGAGAAGAATTACCTTACCCATGACCTAGAGTTGGAAGCCGTAGTTTTCGCCTTGAAGATTTGGAGGCATTATTTGTATGGGGAGAAGTGCCAGATCTTTACCGACCAAAAGAGCCTCATGTACTTCTTTACGCTGAAAGAGTTGAATATGCGTTAGAGGCGTTGGTTGGAGCTAGTGAAAGACTATGACTGTGACATTAGCTACCACCCTGCCAAGGCTAATGTGGTTGCGGATGCATTGAGCAGGAAAGTCGCAGTGATGGCTCATATGGCGATTTCGAGACCTCTTCAGTTTGAGATGCAAAGGTTTGATCTAGAGACATATCCTCGAGGTAGAGTTCCCCGTCTATATACTTTGATGATTCAGTCTTCTCTTCTAGACGGTATTGCAGTGGATAGTCAGCAGATAAGCAGTTGGCGAAGTGGAGGCAGAGAGATGAGGCCAAGGGCAATATTTTGTATATAGTTAGCGACAGTATTGTGAAATATTGAGACAGAATGTGGGTTCCTAGCAGCAGTTCTATTCGAGCAGATATTTTATCTGAGGCTCACATGTTCGCCGTACTCTATTCATCCTGGGAGTACGAAGATGTACAAAGATATGCAGTTGTTGTATTGGTGGCCCGGAATGAAGAAGGATATCAGACGTTTTGTGTCCGAGTGTCTGACGTGTCAGCTAGTGAAAGCGGAACATCAGAGACCAGCAGGTATGCTCAAGCCTGTTCCTATTCCCGAGTGGAAGTGGGAGAATGTTACCATGGACTTCGTTGTCGGTTGCCGAAATCAGTCAGAGGGTCAAATGCCATCTGGGTGATTGTTGATCGTCTTACCAAATCAGCGCACTTCTTGCCCATTAAGATGACTTTCACCATGATTCAGTATGCGGAGTTGTATATCCGAGAGATAGTCTGACTTCATGGTATTCCCGTTGCTATAGTGTCTGACTGAGATTCTAGATTCACTTCCTCATTTTGGAAGAGTTTGCATTCAGCTATGGGTACGAAGTTGTTGTTTAGCACAGCTTTCCACCCTCAGACAGATGGGCAGTCAGAGAGAGTTATCCAGATTTTGAAGGATCTTCTCCGAGCATGTGTCATCGATTTCTCAGGAAGTTGGGTGTCGAAGTTGCCATTGGTAGAGTTCACCTATAACAACAGTTTTCAGTCGTCTATAGGTATGGCTCCGTATGAAGCACTGTACGGTCGTAAGTGTAGATCGCCTATTCATTGGGATGAAGTAGGGGAGAGATCAGAATTGGGTCCGGAGATTATTCAGCAGACTGTCGATGTAGTAGTCAAGATCCGTGATAGGTTGAGGACTGCTCAGAGTCGACAGAAGAGTTATGCGGATCAGAGGAGGAGAAATCTAGAGTTTGCCGTTGGCGACCATGTTTTCGTGAAGATAGCACCTATGAAAGGTGTCATGCGGTTCGGGAAGAAAGGAAAGCTCAGTCCTGAGATTCATCGGGCCATTTGAGATCCTCGACAGGGTTGGGACATTAGCTTATCGTGTTGCTCTTCCGCCGAATCGGGCCGGAGTACACAACGTGTTCCACATCTCTATGCTGGGGAAGTACATGGCGAATCCTTCGCATGTCTTGAACTTCGAACCGTTGCAGCTCACTCCGATCCTGTCTTATGAAGAAAGACCAGTGCAAATCTTAGACAGACAAAAGAAGAAGCTTCAGAACAAACTGGTGAAGCTAGTGAATGTCAAATGGCTTAATCATTCAGAGGAGGAAGCTACGTGGGAATCTGAGCCAGAAATGAAGATTCGATATCCCGAGTTATTTGGTAAGTTTTAATTTCGAAGACGAAATTTCTTTTAAGAGAGGGAGGGTTGTAGAACCCGAAAAAAAAATCAGATTACGTATAAGCCATGCATAATTACTATTATTTAAATAAAAAATAATTTTTATATATATTTATGGAGTGTTTGATTCATTTTAAAATTTGTTAAGTCATGATCATTTATTTTGAATCGCAGAAGTTTAGTTTTATCCTTTCGGTTAAATACGCGAGGCCGGACTGGAGTTGGAGTATTGAGATAAAATTTAATAATAAGAAAATATTCCTAAATTTAATTTAAGACAAAGAATAATTTATTTCGATGATAGAGAATGTTTTAAGATTTTATTTAATTAATTAGACTTAAGTTATTAATTAATTATTTTATGTTCAATAGTTAATTAAACCCTAAATTAAAATGTGTCACTAATTGAGATAAAATTTATCTAGGCCTAATATATTCAAGAAACTATAAACTAACATTTTTAATAATTATTTTAAGACCTAGCCATGCCATGCAAGAAAATAGTTGCCCTAAATTAATTTATTAATTCACTAAAATACATAATAAGTGTTTAAAACTTTAAGGAGTTGAAATTCAATAACTAAGCAATATTATATGTATTTAAAACGTTTAAGGAGTTGAAATTCAATAACTAAGCAATATTTTACCTCCATTTTTGATAGCAAATTTTCGGCCATCACCCAACCAATCCTTACATGTTTGGCAACTCTCCATTATTGCCACATTTCCTTATCCTTTCTTGGTATGATAATTCCTTTATTTTAAATCACCAACAATTAATAATTAAGCACTTTGCACCTAATTAAACCACTAAATTAGCCTACCTATTCCTTATTTTCGAGCAACAAGAAATGATAATTCCTTCATTTTAAATCACCAACAATTAATAATTAAGCACTTTGCACCTAATTAAACCACTAAATTAGCCTACATATTCCTTATTTTCAAGCAACAAGAATGGTAGAGAATCAAACCTTGTGCCATTTCATTCCTTAATTTGTAACCCTACCTTAATGCATTTCTAGACTCATTTATCAACCTAGTAGCCTCCACCTTCATTCCCTAGCACTCCTTCACCCTCTCATTCGAAATTTCAGAAGAAAACCAGCAGCAAAAATCATGAACCATCAACAGGAAAACAAGAGAGAAAAGAAACTCCGTTTCCACCCCGCTGTGTTCGTCGTAGTGTTTGTTTTCTTCTTAAACAAATTTCAGGCATGTAGATACTGTTCTTTCTCTTCAATCAGGTCATATATACATTTTTAAACCATATTATGTTCCTGAAGCACAAAATCATCGAATTTGACAGCACATTTTTTAAAACCTGCACATATTTTTCTTGGCTACTTCTTGTGCTTCACGGGTTTGTTCGTTTTTGTGATTACAGGAGGTTGGCTCGGTTCCAGGCATTCCAAGCTACATCTAGGAATGTACTAGGGTGTGTTAGGATCATGTTGGTCCATTAGTTCAAGCCCCTACACGCTGGACAAAGACTTGACAGCAACTTTCCCATAGTTGCAAGTTTGAGTCTCTATTTTTGGTGTTTGTTGGCTAAGTTGAAGGTTCGAATCATGGTTGTTCTAAGGCCTATGACCATGGTTAGAACCCTTCCTTAGCATGTCTAGACGTGACCAAGATGGCCTTTCAATTCATGGTTCATGGTCCCATCGATTTTTTTTAAAACAAAATATGCAAGTGCCCCTCGGTTTCATTTTTTTGTTGTTTTGGGTTGTGTGAGCTTCGGTCTTGGGGGTGTTGGGTGGATTGTGGTTGGCTTCTAGCCCATAGCCATGTTTCATATAACACTTCATCATGTCTAGATCGAGCCATGGTTGATCATATGACCACTGGAACGACACAAGACATCAAGCGATCCAAACCATCGCATAGTATAGAATTTGTTTGGTGTTCTCGGTTTCAAGCTTCGGGTGTCCTAGGTGTTTGCTTGAGTTGTGGTTGGCCAAGTGCCCTTGGCCATGGTTCAAGCCACCCCTTAGGATGCTGGAAAGAGACTTTGATCGGTGGTTCATGCCCCAATGGCCATTAGTTCTTAAACCACGCAAAGGAAACGCAGCTGCTGCCACTGTGTTATGACAGCAACTTTGTCTTAGGTTCAGAGGTCCTGTTCGAGTTATTGTTTGGATTTTAGCCTATGGCCTTGGACTGGACAGTACCTCAATGAGTAAGAAAGGTCATGTTTTTGGCCGTTTGTGATTTGGTTAAATTTAGAAATCGTACGAGAATTTACGGTGCAATGTGCCAAAGTGACTCTCGAAAGAGCGTTTCATGATTTTTGCCTCCATTCACATTTTTCGTGTATTACAGCCCTAGGGTTATATTTTCCATCATTTTAGGTGGATTTTAATCATGACTAAACGATGGTTTGATGTTGGTTTGGGTTGGTACGAAGTCATGGTTAGAAATTAAGTTGTTGGTCTCGTTGGCCTCATTTTTGGTTCGATTACGAAGTTGTTCTCAAGATAAAAATTATTTGCATGTTTCTCATGTTAGGATTAGGTCGCAGCAAGCCTGGGAACAATCCAACTCACTCGATAATAACATGGTTATAATTATATTACGTGCATAAAATATAAATGTTTTATTTTTGAGATATATGCGATATGTCTTGTGGCCACCTCACGCTTATGGGATCTATACCCGGTGACTTACGACCGGTTAATGTTTATGTATGGGTACGGACATCCAGTCCAAGGGCTGTGGTGATCTATACCGCCCAGTATACTGTGGTTTAGTGTGATCAGATATTCATGTTATATTACGGGCCACTTGCGTTGAAACATTATCTCTACCAGAAAAATCTCAGTATGATATTTTATGACAGGGCTCTATCGAGCAAATCTTTCACGTACGATTTTCAGATATGCACGTATTTATAATTACTCATGACACGATTTTAACCTTACGCTTTACAATCTGATATTTTTACGATTACACGAAATTTTATGATATATTTACTTGTTATTCACGGTATATGCATGCTGAGTCATTATACTCACTAGACTTGATTGTTGTAGGTACCGATGAGGTCGAGACTGAGGGCGGGGACCAGTGAGCTAGCTTGGGTGAGCAGTAGTAGGAACTCGAGGACCTCATGTTTCAGTTTATTCCCTATTTTATGTTCAAACTCAGTTTTAAATTTTAATATGTTCTGGTCATGTAGCTGAGAAATGTTACTACAGGTTTGACAAAGAATTTGTCCCTTCCTACAAGGAACATTGGACTGCCCCTACAAATGCCCAACATGCTCGTCCTGTGCTTGATCAAAATCCTACAGCTGCTACTGCCATGACACGATCTGAGATAGTCCCCGATGAATGGTGGTTTGCAGATTCTGGTGCCTCGCATCATGTCACCAATGATCTCTCCAATTTATCCCTTGGATCTGAGTATAGCGGTGAAGGTAAAATTCATATGGGAGATGGAACAGATTTTCCTATCACTCACATTGGAAATTCTCAATTTTATTCCACTTTATCATCTCGTGTCCTTCATTTAAAACGACTCCTTTGAGTCCCACTTATCACCAAAAATTTATTTATTGTTAGTAAATTTGCAACAGACAATGGTGTTTTCTTTGAATTTCACCCCACTTTTTGTGCTGTGAAGGATCGCACAACAGGGAAACTCCTCCTCAAAGGCACGTTGCATGAGGGACTCTATTGATTCTCCCTCGGACAATCTGTTCCTCTCTCATCCTTTGCACCAGCTTGCCTCGTAGCTCAACCTCTTTCAGCTCATTCCTCATCCAATTAACTGCTCCAGGATCTTCCCACATTGGCATCATCCATACTTAACTACCGGCACAATAGATTAGGACACCCAAACTTAGCTACTGTAAAGATGTGGGGACCCGGACGCTAATCATCTTCTTAATCATCTTTGGGGTTTAATTATCAATTAAGATAAACAGGGTCTAAAAATTTTTCTTTTTAAAATATAAATATTGTATAATGCAGTTAACTGACTTAACATAAAAGCATGAATTATATCTTATCACATGTAGCATAATCAAGCAACATGTATCCATACCAGTCTGTAAATAAAACATGAATCGTAATCTACGAAAGATAAATCAATACGGATCTGTAAATCAAATTCTAGTCTCAATATCTAAAACTCGACTCATCTCTCATTCTAATCTAGGGATCCCGGTGAATAAGAACGTAACAAGTCTCCCACCTACTACTACCAGTCGGAGTGGCGGTACGTTCTTATTTCTGGACTTTGGTCTATTCTATATCGAATAGAATGCTATCTGTATCTGAAGCATAACGATATACCAAACGTCCAGTGCCTTGGCGTATCTACCAAGACTAAGATTATTCTGACAATGTGCAATGGGTCAGTGACAAGTCTGTCAAAATCTAACCCCTCTGTCAGTGACTCTTACTTAATAGCTCTCTGCTTTCTACTTCTAATTCAATAGAATAAACATACTCATTAAAACACAAAGGTATAAAAACAATACCATACAAGTATGTGGTTTAGGGAAACTCGAGTTAAATCTAACTCAAGTCGATCTCCCAATTGATATCCATTTATACCTTTCTCTTCTCGGTCTGATGAAGACGAAGTCTTGTATTCCAATCTGTCCATATCTAAATCTGATAATGACGATCATATAAATACCATATCAGTATATAACTCAATTCAAGACCTGTTCTGATCAATACTCAAATCAGTATATAATCTGATCCATATCTGAACAAGGTACAATCTAATTCATATCAATGATATCACGATACAATCGAAATCATTACTGAATCTGATCAATATCAATCTACTGATGTTTCGACGGCATAATAATACAGTCACGATAACCCCGTATATCTCAACCTCACAGATATAATACCAGAATTCATAACCAGTATCAGTACAACTCAAAATCTGAATAATAACACAACTCTGATATAGAATCTCAACTAAATCAACTCTGAAATTCATAACAATTTCATAAACAGTCTATTCTTTAATCTGACTTCAGTTATACAATGTCTACTGTAGCAGAAACATCATATCTGATTCATATTAAATTCTGACAATATCATAAATTCAAATCATGTATAAACGTAACAAAACTTACGTCCAGTTGTAGCCTGCGTCGATAGGAACACAGTACTGAAGTCGGATTCAAAAACAGACGGACGGATTTCTCACAAAAGGCGTAAGGATTTTTCTCTCAAAAGCTTCGACCTTTTTCTGAATTTTGTGAAGGAAATGCGTGCAATTCTTATATATATATACTGCATGGAACACCAGGAAACGTGGCTTATTTTTCATGTTGCATGTCACACCACGGGTGCGCTCATTCAATAACCGCGGGTGCGCTCAGTGTAATGATATACATCAACTTTTCCGAGAGCTTCGACCGCGGGTGCGCTCAGTCCTGTAACGCGGGTGCGCTGACCTCACTGGTACAACACCGCGGGTGCGGTCTGTCTAGCACCGCGGGTGCGATGTCACTTCCGTAATTAATCTCCAACTCTCTGTCCATCAACCGCGGGTGCGGTCTTGCTCGTAGCGCGGGTGCGCTCATGCTATTGTAATTCTTCCACAATTCATGAGCTCAACCGCGGGTGCGGTCCTTTCCTTACCGCGGGTGCGGTCTATATTTCATGCACCACTTCATAATCTCATTTAGTGCTTCTCATTACATGTCATGCATACTCATATCTTCCGAATATCACATCAATGAAGACTCATAAATCTCGAGCCTTACAAAAGACAATTTTACACTACTGTAATGTTCCCCTTTCAAGGAATGACAATTTCAGTTTTTGCTCCTCATGTGAACTTGGCAAAATTCATTGTTTATTGTTTCATTCCTCTAATACAAGCTATATCAAACCATTACCGTTAATTTACTCCGACGTATGGGGATCGGCTCACACTATGTCCACCAATGGTTATCGCTGCTATCTTAGCTTTGTCGATGCTTATAGTAGATTTACGTGGATCTTTTTCCTCAAAACCAAATCTGAGGTATTTCGAATTTTTCTTCAATTCAAAACTCAAGTGGAACTCCAATTTGACACCAAAATCAAGGCCATACAAACTGATTGGGGAGGAGAATTTAGACCTCTTGTTTCATTCTTTCAACATTTTCACATTGTTCATCGTCACACTTGTCCTCACACTTCCGAACAAAATGGAGTCGTTGAGAGAAAACACCGACATATTGTTGACATGGGTCTATTCCTTCTTGCTCATGCTCACATGCCTCTCAAATTCTGGGATGATGCTTTCGCCAATGCTATTTATCTCATACATCGTCTTCCTACCACGGCCACACATACCAGTCTCACCACTGCTGCTCCAGATTACTCACTTTTTCGAGTATTCGGGTGTCGTTTTTTTCCACATCTTCGACCATACAACTCTCATAAACTTGAGTTTAGATCTCAATCTTGAACGTTTTTGGGATATAGCCCTCGTCATAAGAGATATAAATTTTTAAGTGATGATGGTCGCATTAACGTCTCCCGGCATGTCAAATTTGATGAACTGTCATTTCTTTTTGCACACTCTTCATCTGCCCCCACTATCCCTATTAATTCATCTCCTCCTTCTCTACTTCTCCCTTCTATTCCACAATCTACACTGCCATATATTTCTCCACCTTCTACAGAACCTTCCCCAAAACATCTTGTACCATCGGCATCCGCTGATCCTACTTCTCCTGCACCTCTTGATTCTCCTTCCTCTCCTTCTGTTGTTCCTCGGCCACCTGAACCATCTCCTGTGAATGTCCATCCAATGCTTACTCGGTCTAAAGATGTTATATATAAACCTAAGGTGTATACTACTCCGCTTCTCAAGGTTCATGAACCCTTGTCTCTCAATGAAGCCCTCTCTCATTCTGAATGGCGCCAAGCTATGCGATCTGAATATGATGCTTTGATTCAAAATCAGACATGGTCCTTAGTTCCTGCCCCTGAAGATGCTTCCATTATTGGCTGCAAGTGGGTCTTTAAAGTTAAAACTCTTGCTGATGGTTCTGTGGCTCGATATAAAGCCCGTCTTGTAGCTAAAGGCTACTCTCAAACAGCTGGACTTGACTACACTGAAACCTTTAGCCCTGTCATTAAGCCAACAACAATTCGGGTTGTTCTTACTATTGCTCTATCCAAGAAATGGTCCTTACAACAGTTAGATGTTAACAATGCCTTCCTTAATGGGCATCTTCAAGAAACAATTTTTATGCAGCAACCTCCTGGGTTTGAGCGCTCTCAATCTGGATTGCCGCTTGTGTGCCGTCTCAATAAAGCCATATATGGCCTCAAACAAGCACCATGTTCTTGGTTTGACAAACTCAAAAACGTTCTTCAGTCCATAAGTTTTGTTCAATACAAGGCGGATGCATCTTTATTTATTCGACATACATCATCTTACATAATTTATGTACTTGTCTATGTTGATGACATTATTATAACAGGAAGCGATCCATCACGAATTCAGGATCTTATTTTTTCGCTGGATGCCAAATTCTCTTTAAAGCACTTGGGAGATCTTTCTTATTTTTTGGGCATTGAGGTCTATCGACCAACAAAGGACATCTTGTTTATGTCTCAAACTAAGTAAATTTGTGACCTCCTTG
Source organism: Primulina tabacum (assembly GCF_025594145.1). Classification (NCBI taxonomy): domain Eukaryota; kingdom Viridiplantae; phylum Streptophyta; class Magnoliopsida; order Lamiales; family Gesneriaceae; genus Primulina; species Primulina tabacum. The sequence continues at coordinate 2,688,494 of NC_134556.1, read as the reverse complement.
CTCGGACCAAGATGGATAATGCCAAGCCTCTTCCTACTCCAATGGTTTCTGGTCTTAAACTCTCTTCCCAAGAAGGGGATCTTTTTGATAATGTCACACTCTATCGGAGTACAGTGTGTGCTCTCCAATATTTGACTATTACACATCTAGACATTGCTTATATTGTGAATAAGTTGTGTCAATTCATGCAAGCCCCTCTTCATCTACATTGGAAGGCAGTCAAGAGAATTCTACGCTACTTAAATGGCACGACGAACTTCGGCCTTCAACTTACTACTTCTCCAAATCTGTCCCCTTCTTGGTATTGTGATGCAGATTAGGCCAATGATCCGATGATCGTCGCTCTACCTCAGGCTTCTGTTGGTTTCTAGGACGCTCTCGTATCACTTGGTGCTCTAAGAAACAGCCAGTTGTCTCTCGCTCCAGTACAGAGGCTGGATACCGCAGCTTAGCAAATGCCACTTCAGAACTAATGTGGCTCAAGTCCTTTCTCACTGAGTTGCACATCCCACTGTCCAAGTCTCCAACCTTATGGTGCGACAATCTTAGCACTATATCCCTAAGTTCAAACCCGGTGCTTCACTCCAATTCTAAGCACATTGAACTCGATCTATACTTTTTACGAGAAAAGGATCTCTCCAAAACTAGTGTTCAACATGTTCCCTCGATTGATCAAACTAGCTGACATCCTAACTAAACCGTTATCCTCGGCTGCTTTTCATCGGTTACGACTCAAGCTCTGCATTGATTTAAATCCCCTGCTGAGCTTGGGGGGGAAAGTCAGGTGATGTCATGCACCATGCACTTGGTTGTAGAGGATCTCATCTGTTATGCTTCTGGAAGATAGTAGAAGTGTCTTCTGTTTTACTGTTATAACATATTGGAACTTATCTCATTATTATTTCATTTATTTTATTCTTATCAATTGTATATAAATACCTCTGTATTGTTTCATTCGGTAATCAATGGAATATAAGATTTCCCACAGCATATTTCTCTAAACTATTATCCCCTCCATTTTCTAACTAGGACAAGTAGAGGGAGTTTTCAGAATCTTGTAATTAGTTAACCTATATTCTTAAATAAGTTGTCTTCTTGTGGAAATTTGATTATGGTGATAGCGTGATGTGGCATACACTTGCAGAGGAGCAGAACCAGCATTTAAGTCGCCTATGCCAATTCTGCGGTGAGGATCAAACCCAAGGTAAGTGTCTCTTACGTTGTTCTTTGTTGTCAGTGTCGCCATCATTCTAATGTTAAATGTTATTTCCCCGTTAATATGTTGGCTTTTTTTCAAATGTATATTATTGTCTTTCGTGTGTGCAGGTGGAACGAGAACCTATTGACGAGCAATTGAAGCAAGAGCGTCTGAGAACACGATTGACCCCAGCACTCGATAAGATCTTTGCAGACATAGTTATGAAGCAGATCCAACTAGGGAATAGGGCTAATAATGTTTTGACAAGAAGACATGGAACAAAATTCGCTACTAATTCAATGGACAGACCAATCTCAGTTTCAATAACAATCAGTTGAGGAAACATCTTGATGTCCTCAGGAGACGCTATCACAATTTGCAATCTGTTTTTAACCATAGTGATGCGATGCATGATCCTTGCTTCATGGGGTTTGATATATGGGATGACATAGGGGTATATCCTTTTATACATAGCCACGAATATGATTGCAAATGACATGCCGATCTGTCACATTATTTCCGTTTATAAATATCACCCGATGCATACAGGAACAACCCAAGGCTGTGTTAGAGTAGATGTCCTGTAAGCCAACTGTTGGCTCGGGAATTTATTGACTCAAGTGTAATAAACAATCTTTATTTTAATATAATTTACTTTTTAATGGCTTCGTTTTACTATATCTGTATACCCATGCAATCAGTATAGATAAAGTACTTGATAATGCTTTAATACAAATGAATCGTAATTCGATGTTGAAACTCATTTGTAAACACTGCATATTTTAAATTCGTTCCTAGTCGATTCAGCCGCCTAAAATAAAGATAAAGGCCGCTTGAGCTCGAGACTAGAATCTGTGATGTTGTGTACTGCGTTTCTTGAAAGGGCATAGAGATGTCCAAACATGCAGACATGTAGTCATATGATGATTATACCGAACAACCCTCCCTCGGACTTTCCAAGTGGTTATCATTCATCGAGAGGATAATTCTGTGGTTATGATTGTACACCATTAGTCCTTACGACCCGGGATAACACTGAGGCTCTATATGCTAGGGTTGTGCTTTGATTCGTTTACCGGCTCTAGGAGAGTCATCATGTGGCGAGGTTGGTTACAGTTGCGACACATGTAGGAGCCAGTGCATTGTAGTCGGGAATTCACCTCTCACCTACAGGTTTGGAAATCCTATGTGATCTGATGAAATAATTATTCGTGGAATCTTTGGCCAGAGTATGAGATGTACATTGAAGAAGGAGTTCTCCAAGTACATGCGATGCCACTATTTATATGTATCACATAGTTATCGAATTATTATGCAACCCTCGATGAACCAATGGTTGCGGATTCGATCGGGATATATGAAGGGACCGTACTGTACGTTAATCATAATCGACTGGTTCTTGCTGGCACTATCAATGATCCCTAGGGGATCATGGGGTGATGCTACTAGATGCTCTTACCATGATCCGATGGGTGCAATCAGAAATGAATTCTGACATTCTTGATCAAGGTGTTGATGAAAAGAGTGAGGCTAACTAGAGTAACCCCTAATAAGAATAAATGTTATTCTGAATCACAAAGAGTTGTGAACCAACGGCCTGTATCCCTGAACCATTGAGGGTCACAAGCACTGGATCATTTGTTCCCGTTGAGAGAATAAATTCAAGGAGTTGAATTTATATTATGATATAGTAAATTCAAGGAGTTGAATTTATAATAATTAAATTTTGAAATAATAAATTTAAGAAGTTGAATTTATGAGATAGTAAATTCAAAAAGTTGAATTTATGAATAAAATTTAGGAGAATAAATTTAAGGAGTTGAATTTATAAAATCTGATAATTTAATTTATTAAACTCAAAAGTTGGGTTTGTTAAATATTAAATTTTTGAGATGATAAAATTCAAGGAGTTGAATTTATAATTTAAATAATAAATTCAAATGTTGAATTTATAATCGATTTAATTTATTAAACTAAAAATTTGAGTTTATTAAATATAAAATTAAAATTGGTGGGGAGTATGTTTAATGGGCTTGTAGGAGTACAAGTTCAACATACTAAATAATTAAAGTTCTTAATGAACTTTGATTAATTAATTAAACAAGTCGTACTAGCCCAATTAATTAATCAAGCACATTAATGTTAATTATGTGAATTAGGTCATGGCTTATTATAAAAAGTAATAATCAAGCCATAACACTAGCCTCCATCATAGTGATTTTGGAAAAATCACTCTCCTCCTCTTCTCCAAATTTCGGCCACTTCTCTTTGGGAAAAGTTTGAGCCGTCTCTCAAACTTTGATCTCCAAAGTAAAATCTCTTCTAAGTTTTCTAGTGTAAATTAGAAGAGGAACAAATAATCTAGTCGTTGGGCCTGATTAGAAGAATAAAGAAAGGAGACTTGAAGAAAGTTCGTAGGGAATTCATCAAGAGCTATATCCGCTAAACCCGGAATAGTTGGAGCCGTGTAATTAATTCACGAAAGGTATTACGCCCTATGAATGTTTAATCTTAAAACCATGCGAGTGCCCAAAACAAATATATTTTGATTGTCAAAATAAAATAAAAAATTTTTAAACTTCCACTGCGTTTCGAGTACGAGAAACCGAGATCCAACAGTGGTATCAGAGCCAAGATTTTTCAAAATCGTATAGTTTTGATATTGAATAATATTTTTTTCCAAACAACACAAGAAAATTTTTAGAAAATTGTAGCACCATTAAAATTATTTTTCCAGAAAAGAAAATTTCCGGGCAGCCCGTGCGCGCTGGGCCGCGCACGGGGAGGCGCAGCGTGCGTGCGTGTGGTACGTGCATAGCGTGCGCGCTGCCTGCGAACAAAGTGCATTTGTAAAATATTGGAAACTCTTGTAATAGTTGCATTTGTATCCCTGCATTCACCTAGGTTTTGGACCTGGATCCATGTTTGGCTCACATGGATCTAATAATGTTAGCGATCGATTTTCCTTGTTTATTGTTGAATGTCACATTATGATATATATGCGATATATAATAGTATGCATGTATGTATATTATTTAGATAATATAGTTGCATTGATCCGGCAAACATACAAACTCGTGGCACAAGATTTTAAAAATTAAAATGATGAGAAAATTTTAAAATTAAAATCCCTCATTTTGAATATGATTCAAAATTCATATCAAACCGTAAAAGTAAAAATTAAAAGATTTTAATTTTTTCTTTCCTTCCATCAACCGTGGTTGCATGTTGATCGCTACCCGCGGACAGTGTCTAGATCATATTATTGGGGAGGCCTGGACGCCGGAAAGCTGTGACTTCCATTGGACATATGATGTGAATTGAGTTGAACTCCCATGACTTCGGCTCATATTATTGGGGGAACTCGTGGCGACCGTCTACTACAATTCAATATTGATGGGTCGATTTGACACGCGAAAATAAACGACGTCATATTATTGGGTCTTTATTAAACGTAAGGCAAAACACGCGGAGGTTGCATAGGGATGCAATTGGATTCTATATTTTAGAAATTATAATTGGCTGATATTATTCTGGATTATAATTGACTAATTGGAATCTACGTGCACACTAAGGAAATACGATTTTCCTTTTTCATCAGAGGGTGGTAAAAATGTCAAAATAGTGGAAGGAAATTTATAAAATAAAAATCCATATTTTATATCTTAAAATTATTTTAAAATTATCAGCAACCATTATTATGTTTCCATATCAGTATATTTTAGATTTCGTCACGTAATCCATTTTTATTATTAACAAGCTAATCAAATCTAATTTTCAAGACTGGCTGGGAAAATTGTTCTGAATTCGGAGAGAATGACATACACACTATTGTCAGTTCTGCTGAATTGACAAAGCATGCAAAATGGTAGACCATAGTGCGCAAGCTAAAGCGTAACATGCTCACTTCTATGTCAAATGAACTGTAGGGACAGTTTAAGGAAATGTTGAATGCTGCTGGCATTTGAATGCACGTGCAAGAGTTGCATGGTGCATGAAACTCATACAATGATGCACATTACTTTCAAGGAGCTCATGACTACACGTATGCAAGATGTGCCTTTGTCTCATGAGCGTGATGTACGTATGACTGGGCTTATTGAGAATGTGGTGGGCACGGAATATGTGATTCCTAACAAGTTACTATATAACATCAATTTGACTTTCTCTTCCTCATTTGACGGGGTTATGGTGAACTTCAATTTGAATAAAACAGATGATAGCCTTGAAGAGCTAGTCAATACGCTTATAACTTATGAGATCACCATAAAACAGGGGATTGTTGTTTTTCTAATGGGCCTCTCTTCAGACGTAAATGGCCCACAAGGTAAGAGAATGAAAAGTTCTGCCCCTCACAAGAAAAACAAACCAAATAAGAGGCAAACTCTGAAGGACACTTAAAAGGCCTACAAAGCCAGATAATTCAGAACATATTTATTTCACTGCAAGAAGTCCGGACATAAGAAATTATATGTGTTAGAAATCTTCTGAAAATGATAAGTGAATGTCCAAGTAAATATGATTTCAACTACAAACAAAAGAAAGTTAGATGATTCAAATCCCACAAAAATATGGCACGCTAGAATATGTCACATTTCTCAAAGAATGATGCACAAACTAGTGGGAGAAGGCATGTTTGATTTGTCAGACATAAATTCTCTACATACTTGTAAATCCTATCTTAAACGAAAAATGACAAAGACTCCATTCAATGGAAACGTGGAACGTGCGCATGGTCAACTGGATTTGATCCACACAGACGTTATTGACCCGCTAACTGTTAGCACAAAATATGGGCAATCCTACTTCATTAGCCTTACTTATGACCATTCGAGGTATGGATATGTTTATTTTATGAAGCACAAATCTGAAGTATTTGGAAGGTTCAAAGATTTCAGATCTGAAGTAGAAAACCAGCTAGAAAGAAGTTTTAAGGTACTTCGATCTGATCGAGGTGGAGAATACTTAAGTGCTGAATTTTTGGTTTATCTAAAAGAGAATGGAATTCTCTCACAGTGGACTCCACCAGCAACACCACAATTGAATGGTGTTTCTGAACGTCGAAATCGAACCTTGATGGACATGGTTTGATCCATGATGGAATTCACTGAATTCCCTATATCGTTTTGGGGCTTTGCGCTTGAAACTGTGGCAATGTTGTTGAATAATGTCCATACTAAAGCAGTGGATGAAACACCATATGAGATATGTGTCGGGACCCAAACGCTAATTATCTTCTTAATCGTTATTAGGATCAATTTACTAATCAAGTAATTAGGGCCATAAAATTTTTCATTAAACTGCGGAACGTAATGGGATTAATCTAATATAAAAACAGTATAAAACTACAAGTTTTGTACAACATGCATTCTAGTTCCAAATTAAGGTTCAACTACTACAATCAAGTAATGAAACCTATCTACATCAAAGTCCGGAATCACCACTCTAATCTCGATCTCTCATCATCTCCTCGACCCTGATCCTGTCCCACCTGTTTTCATGCACACATACAAACAAGACAACAGCCGGATAACTCCGGTGAGAATTTAATCCCAGTATAAATCATGTATACATGCATTTCATATAACAGCATATATAAAAGCATGAAATAGATATCAAGACATGTATCATAATCTGAAATCATAAATTGATATCAAATAGTAATTCATACTCTGAACATGTATCACATAAGAAATATGAATCAATATAGACTCTGAATCACACTCTGTGATTCTAAGACTCTGACTCAATCTCTCAGACTCGACTCATCTCTCATCTAAGGATCCCGGTCTGAATAAGAACGTAACAAGTCTCCCACCTACTATTACCGGTCGCGGTGGCGGTACGTTCTTATTTCTGGACTTTGGTCTAGTCTATATCGAATAATCTGTAATAAGGATGCTATCTGTATCTGAAACATCTCGATATACCAAACGTCCAGTGTCTTGGCAGATCTGCCAAAGACTTGGCATGTCTGCCAATTCTATTCTGACAAGGTGCAATGGGCCAGTGATCGCTCTGTCAAAATCTAGCCCATCTGTCAGTGACTCACACTCAATAACTATCTGTTATTCATTGCTTCTATATACATCAATAAAAACAACATACTTAGACAAAGCATACAAAAATATGAAAACAATAACACACGTATGTGGTTTAGGGAAACTCAAGTCTAATCTGACTCAAGTCGATCTCCCGGTTAACACTGTCTTATACCTTCTTGTCGTTGGAATCAATCAAGATCTCGAAGTCGAATATCAAGTCTGTCAATCAAATCTGAAATGGCAATGTATAGATGTACTCGATCAAGATACAACTCCATTCAACACATATATGCATCAATAATAAATCTCGATACCCCTCGACGGTACAACGGCATAATCTTGTGATACCGGTAACTCAATAACAACATAATCCATATCCACAACTCATAATCTTCATCAAAAGCATACATAACTTCTGAAATCTGTATAATATTATATACAATATATGCTGAAATTCATATCAATAGCATACGCCATCCGATAATAGATCCGGTTGCGAATATACTATGCTCAATATGTCAAGAACACAATATAACCATCATATTATAATTCTTTCAACACATGGAATCTAGATCATGCTGAAAAGATATCAAAAGTATACCCTTTTGAAGCCTTTGTCAAGAGGAACAAGAATCTCAACTTATATTGAACTTTGGATGGATAAATCTTACACAACTAAGTGATAAAGTTGAAAGGAAAGCTTGGAAACCCCTTTCTCTCTCGTTGCTGGTCTGCTGGAATGCTAAAAATGAAGACTCAGCACAATTCTATATATATATATGCCATGTCTCATCATAAGAAACAAATGTGGATTTCTCGCATGCAGCACCGCGGGTGCGGTATCTGTCAATCGCAGGTTCGCTCAAGCTTTGGCATGCCTTTCAAAAAAATTCATAAATGTCGACCGCGGGTGCGGTCCTGCTTTTACCGCGGGTGCGGTGACCCTACTGTAGCTGCACCACGAGTGCGTTCTTTCTGGCACCGCGGGTGCGGTGTGGCTACTGTAAAAATGTCCCAACTCTCTGTCCATCAACCGCGGGTGCGGTAGCTTCCTTAGCGCGGGTGCAGTCTTCATTTCTTGCCACATTTCATAATCTCATCTCACTTAATGCCTCTCATTACATGTCATGAATACTCATATCTTCGAATATCACGTCAATGAAGACTAATAAATCTCGAGCCTTACATTTCTCCCCCTCTAAGAAATGATTTCGTCCTCGAAATCGCAGGCAATTCTATCAAATCATATATAAAAGCAATATAATCAAAACTGAAAAAAATACTCACATCATGTAAATAACTCGGGATGTCTTTGTCTCATATCTGCTTCTGTCTCCCAAGTCACTTCTTCGCTGCCATGACGACTCCACTGAACTATCACAAGCGGAATAGTTTTCGTTCTGAGCTGCTTCTCTTTTCGATCAAGAATCTGTATCGGTTGTTCATTATAACTCAAAGTCTGATCAAGCTCGGCTTCTTCAGGCTGAATGACATGAGAAATATCTGGCATATATCTACGCAACATCGATACATGAAAAACGTCATGTATCCCAGATAAAAAAGGAGGAAGAGCAAGTCGATATGCTCGATCGCCAATCTTCTCAAGAATCTCATACGGACCAACATATCTAGGAGACAACTTTCCACGCTTGCCAAATCTGACAATGCCTCTGAAAGGAGAAATCTTCGAGAATACTCTGTCTCCCTGCTCAAATACTAACGGTCTACGTCTGATATTAGCATATTTGGCTTGTCTATCCTGTTCCATCTTCATTCTCTTCTGAATAATCTTCACCTTCTCAGTCATTTCACGAATCATATCAGGCCCAAGTTTTGGTACCTCAGATATATCATCCCAGTATAACGGAGATCTGCACTTCTAGCCATACAAAGCTTCAAACGGTGCCATCTCGATACTCATCTGATAGCTGTTGTTGTACGATAACTCACAAAATGGCAAAAAATCTTGCCAACTAGTGCCAAAATCAAGCAATGTAGTTCTAAGTATATCTTCTAATGTCTAGATAGTCGGCTCTTACTATCTGTCGGTTTGAGGATAATATATGGTACTCAGCTGTCACTTTGTACCTAGAACCTACTATAAACTGTGCCAATGTACAAATAAACCGAAAATTATGATCTAATCCAATCAATTCCGGCATTTCGTGCAATCTGACCACTTTTCTGACATAAATCTCTGTCGTCGGGTCATGTCTGTACGTTCTTATCACTAGTAGAAAAATCGCTTTTTACTTCGCGTATTCAATGAAGTAATAAGGTAGTTAATTGCCGAAGTATATGGACGTGAAGTAATAGATGTACCTTTTACTTCGCATAATAACCGAAGTTGTATGATTGAAAATACTGAAGTCTTTGGCCGGTTTTCGAAGGAAAACCGGTCCAGAATTGGACCGGTGCCGAAGTAAGAAATGTGTTTTACTTCATCGATTATTGTAAATAATGAAGTAATATATTATATATAACTTCGTCTTAATTATTATTTAGCGAAGTAGTTTATTATATTTTACTTCATTATTTACAATAATCGACGAAGTAATTCATCTGAAAGACCTCGTAGTTATGTATTTTGATGAGGTAATAGACACAAACAACTTCACAATTTATCCTATTTGTGGAAGTAAATATAATCTATAACTTCAGCATTTATCCTATTTGTTGAAGTATTTTATATTATGTTACTTCACAATTTACATTTAGTGACGAAGTAAGTGGTTTGAAAGACTTCAGTAATTTGTATTTTTATGAAGTAATTGCGCAAAACAACTTCGCTTTAACAGAACAATGTTGAAGTAAATTAATTCTATCACTTCGTCTGATTTCTTATTGACGAAGTATTTAATATTATGTAACTTCACAATTTGCAAATAACAACGAAGTAATTTACCTATTACACTTCATTTTTTTTTAATTTTGATGAATTAATTGTTAAAAAAAGACTTCGCAATATATGACTTAATACACTAATATAATTAAACTCATAAATTATCCATCTAAAAATTATTAATATCCACGAATCCTCAATTACATATTCATCAATCCACAAGTAACCCAAAAAATGTATCCACAAAACCAAAAGTATATCCAAAAATCCATAATGACAAACAAAATATTTGTCCCAACATACACTATCCATCTAAGCACCTACATAGGAGTAAACAAATTCACTCCATTCACTTCTAACCTCGTCATATTGACATTGGGTGTAATATTGGTTCTTGATGCATCCTGCAAACTGAAATTTGAAACATAAAAAACGTAAGGTTGGATGATTAAAACATAAAAAACGTAAGGCTGGATGAGCCGCCAAGCTAGCTAGGAAAATTAAAACTTAATCTTGGAACACAAATATAATTAACCCATGCTTAAAAACAATTATAAGAATTTCCCATGTACAACATATTTTTTTTCGAAGATCAAGCTGTCACAAAAAAGTAAAACCATATTAATTTGAGGATTAATGTAAAAGAATTAATATATGAGACAATTTTGATATGATTAACATGATGCATGTACCAATAAACGCAGACAACAAGAGTCTCGAGTTCAATCCAATATGAGGGAACCAATAAGGACAGATATAGACCAAAAAAACAGGAAAATACAAAACCAGATCACCTTAAACTCCAACAAAATCTGAAGCCACCCAACTTCTTGTTTCAAGAAGCGAAATCAACTTAAAAGTAAGAACAGATTGAATTTGTGTAACTTGGAAATGATACAAGAATCTTGAAAAAAAGACAACACTTACAGTCCAGAATCGTACTCCCGTATATGATTTCTGGGCTTCAAATTTCTTGATAAAACCAACAACCCACCAAATAAAACAAATGAAAAGAAAGTATTTTAACCAAAATATATATCAGCAATAAACAGAATAAACACAAAAGCTTAAGATTACAACACAGAAGATATGAAAATCAGGAACAAAATTTCCTTTTTTTTATCAATAATATAAAATATATCACAATGACAACAATTCATCTCAAGCAATTATCTCAACAATAAAATATATCTCAATGGCAACACATTATCTCAACAATAAAATATATACCAATGGCAACATATTACCTCAACAACAACACATTATCTCAACAATAAAATATATCCCAATGGCAACACATTATCTCAACAATAAAATATATCTTAATGACAACAATTCATCTCAATCAATCAACAAATTTATCCCAAGAAGAAACTCACCATCTTCTCCAACTGTGGATCATCGCAATCGACTATCTCTTTCATGTACCTCATCACACAATATCCACACTCAACCGAACCACTTTGTTTCAGATTACCCTATAAAGGAATTGAAAAGTTAATGCAACAATCACAATCTAATTAATAACCACTACCAATTCATGTATTCATAAATAAGTACGATACATACCGTCAATATTTTAAAACCTAGCCCTTTAGAAATACCCTTGGAGGCATTTTGACTAAAACCATGGAAATAAAGATGCTCTTGAACGGACTTAGCTGGTCTTTTTTTAAGATTTTTACATTTGCAACAAGGACAATGAATTAAATTGGGGTCCATATGGGGATTCTCTAAACAACCTCTGATAAACAGTTCCACACCCTCCTCGTACTGTTTTGACCTTCTATCCGAGTGAATCCAAGAATTATCCATTTCAATACAGCAAAATACCAGAAATATATAACAATAAATTTGATCTAAACCTGAAAATATTACATTTAATAATGTCATTTTCAATTTAATTTGTTGAGCGCAAAAAAAACGAAAGAAGACTACCTATTGACTAACAAACGAAAGAAGACTACACAGATGCATATAAGTTAGAAAAACAAAAAAATTCGACGGAGACGATGACTAACAAACACCGTCATGTCCAGTCCTCAACACACAGTGCATATAAGTTAGAAAAACCGAAAATTAGACAATGCCTAACAAGAAGGGGACAACAAATATTTTAGACAATGCCGAACATTAAGAACCCAGAGACGGACAACCGAGGCCTTAGAAAACAACACGCACCTCCAAAGAAATGGTGTGTATCTCAACCACCAACCTCATCAGAAACTATTGAGTCATACAGAAAGGGACTTCTCAACTAGTAGCTCTTGATAATACAAGACAATAGACTACTGAGTCTTTGAACACAACAATATATCAATTACAGTATCGAAAATCCTACCAATCGCTTGCATTAATTCTGTCAACACGTGAGCCGCATAGAATACACTTGACTTATAAAGTCTTAACACCATGTATTTCAAACTTCTGATAAGGTTGGTGGTTGCCATTTTCAATAAATAACTCAACAGAGGTACGACAACAAGAAATTAACCAATTATCGTTTCAATCAATACCATACCTCGGGAAACTGGTGCCGGACTAACTCAGTGCTTTGAACGGTGGTGGTGGTGGTGTTTTGCTTCCCTCTCGGTGAGTGGAACGGCGGTGGTGTTGGAGGTTCGAAGCCCACGGCGGTGAGTGGAACGGCGTGGTGTTAGGGTTAATTTTGAGAGAAAATGTGGATGGATATTATGAGCTCGTCTGTTATATCATATTATTCAGCGACAGTTTCTAAAAATCCGTCGCTACTAGCGACGGTTTTTGACAAGTCCGTCGCTAACAGTGACGGTTTTTTATAACACCGTCGCTGACTAAATCGGCGACGATTAAAACAAACCGTGACTGGAAATGTCATTACATGCGAAAATTGATGTGTGAGGGGCAGTGTCTCTTGCGCATATGCGCGCGACAGAGGCCAGTAGCTACGATGCGAGAACAGAGGCACTCGCGCATATGCGCTGAAGTGTGTGCGCAGATGCGCGAAAAAAGCGTCGCTATTAGCGACGGCTCTTTGAAAAATCGTCGCTGATTAAATCAGCGATGGGTTTTAAACTACAAACCATCGCTAAATTTTCAGTATAGTTTAGCTTTCTTTGTTAATCGGCGCGGTTCATCTTATTATTTCAGCATGAACTTATTTTTCTTATTATTTTACTTCGTCAACATTGATATGCCGAAGTAAAATATAATAAACAAATATAGTGAAGCCCGTGTTTTTAAACATCCGAAGTAAAATATATTATTTTACTTCGCTTGTGTTATTACTGAAGTTATTGGTAATGTATTACTTCGTAATTTATTATTGCCGAAGTAAAGCCTGCCGAAGTAAAATCCGATTATTCTACTAGTGTATGTACGAATTAAAATTCGCAGACTTGGTCAAGTCAGTCATTATTAACTCAAATCAATGCTCTCTTTCGACAGCATTGCAACAGCTTCATCACGATTTCCCTGGAAATGTGATCTTATTTCCATTCAGGAATCGATAAGCTATATAACCAATTTTCTAGTTTCTTTCTTTCGATCGCCAGGATGAATACTGAATTACTTACTGTACATATCTGACAATATCTTTCGTTTCAAATCCGAAACATCTCACACAATAAGTCAGTTATTCACATACTATACAGTACCACATACCTGATATTCGGATTGATACCGCGCTCCAACTATCGATATCAATTTCTGAACATTCTGATCAACTTTCTGAGTCGCTTTAATTCTCAAAATCAGTTCTGATTCAACTGGCACAATATCAAATTTCTACAGTCTACCATCTGTTTCAAATATTCATTCTGAACAACTGAAATATCAAACCAAATTCAGAACATCAGTTATAGATTATAGCCTGCTAATACTCCTAGAACTGCCAATATCTAACAATGACGTCAATTTTGACCAATTAATCACGATCTCACTCTGCTAAGATCAACAGATATATCATCTTTGAATATAACAAGCCCTGAATATAACTTGTCTCAATCAAGATTCACATTTTAACAGTTTCTGTATACCATATCTCAGTTTTCAAAAAATTCAATACCGTCTTCAAATATTCAACAAAATTAGTCCTATTCTTCGAATATACCAGAATATTATAGATCAACTAATCAGAAAATCATCAAAATATTCTTAGCACAGAGTTTATCAACTCACAAACATAACTGATACCTCTCAAATAAAAACATTAAATCAGATATAATTCTCGGCTAATAATTCTTCTATCTGCTCTTTCAAATCTTTCAATTCAGTCAATATCATTCGGTACGATGTTTTAAAAGTAAAACAGTACCTAGTCTCAAATCAAGACTGAAATCAATCTTCCTGATTAGAAACAAGCCTGGAGTCTTATATGAGGAAAACATTAGTAACTCTCATGCTACTGGTAAATTAACCAAGGATGAACATAGCTTCAGTAAATCAACTGAATACATAAGGAGTCCCTCTGCTCCTTTTGGTAATACTCAAATCATAAATAACACGGATATCAAAGGAATTCTAAATCTAGAATCTTTACCGTACTATATTCATTCTTCGGCCATTTAAGGTCCGAATCTTACCATCTTCTAAAATCCGTTTATGGTAACTCTGTACTTGATCAACATAGCCATATTAGTAATGCAGTCATACTCAGACACACAAGTACAATACCAGCTAACTCAATCTCATTCTCACCCCACTGTAGTATACGATGCTTACAGAATTTACTGATATCAAATCGCTTCCCAAAACTGAAGAGATAAACTACTACAGCAGATAAGTACTCAACAGATAATACATAAATCAATGCAATTCGTTCAAAAATAACGTATAGGATGCACTAGTATCTATCAATCCCAATACAGGATAATCATAAAGAACAACTACCTGTCACTATATCATCAAGTGCATCCGGGGTCTTTTCTTCGGTAACTGTCACCAGATGCTTCTGTTCCCTGGACTCTTTGGGAATCTCTTTGTGGACATACTCTAGCAAAGTGTCCTTCCTATTTGCAAATGTTGCAACTACCAAGTACTCCTTGGCATTGCTCTGTGGGATGTCTCCCTCCGCAAGCGCTGCAATAAACTCCAGTATAACTCTGGCTAGAACCACTGGAACCAGACAAACTGCTGCCAGACCTCTTGAACTGTCTTCCTCTGGCTTCCAAATAATCTTTCTTTCCACCACTGCTGCCACCAATCTCAAGTCTGAGAGGTGGTTGCTGTGGTCTCAATGTTGGAAGTACAAACGAAGCTCTTTTCCGTCTCATTAGACTAGCTTCGGCTCTCTTAGCTTTACTCAAAATATTAATAAAAGTATAGGGTCGGCTCACACTTATCAATGTCAATATATCAGGATTCAATCCCTTGATGAAACGATCAATCACAGCTTCATCATTCTCAGCCACGTGAGGAGCAAAACGTAGAAAAGTAGAAAAGTGGGCAACATATTCTGCAATGTTTAGTTGACCATGTTTCAAATTCTCAAACTCCGCTTTCTTGTCTTCTCGGTACGAAAATTAGAAAAACCTTCAAAAGAATTCAACTTTGAAGATCTTCCAAGAAATCACTGTACCACGCTGTTCTAAGACTTCCTTGGTTGCAATCCACCAGCTCTTTGCGACTTCCCGTAACTGATGTCCAATCAGTTTAACTCTTCGTTCCTCTAGATACTCAAGTGAATCAAACAGTATCTCTATATCATCTAGCCAACTTTCGCAATCAATAAACGTTTCAGTACCCCTTAAAATCGGCGGTTGAAATGACTGAAACCTCTGTAACTGTGTTTCCATCAGAGTTTCTGACACATCCATCTGATCAATCAAGATACTTCTCTGTTTTGTGATTCCTCGAGGAGATAGATCTGATTATCAAAATCATCAGTAACCAGATATAACAGTTCTGTTTCAATCCCCCTCCAATCATCTTACAGCTGATCAAGAATCGGGTCTGATTCATTCTCAATCATATATATTATCAAATCAATTCAGATATTCAGGAAATCAAGTATTAAGGCAATAAATCATGCTAGCAATCACGAGCAAGGAAAGAAAACTCAATCTACCCCGCTCATTCTATCTTCTATCTCAATCTAAAGGATCTATGGCTCTGATACCACCTGTTGTGGAGACCCGGACGCTAATTATCTTCTTAATCATTATTAGGATCAATTTAGTAATCAAGTAATTAGGGCCATAAAATTTTTCTTTAAACTGCGGAACGTAATGGGATTAATCTAATATACAAACAGTATAAAACTACAAGTTTTGTACAACATGCATTCTAGTTCCAAATTAAGGTTCAACTACTACAATCAAGTAATGAAACCTATCTACATCAAAGTCCGGAATCACCACTCTAATCTCGATCTCTCATCATCTTTTCGACCCTGATCCTGTCCCACCTGTTGTCATGCACACATACAAACAAGACAACAGCCGGATAACTCCGGTGAGAATTTAATCCCAGTATAAATCATGTATACATGCATTTCATATAACAGCATATATAAAAGCATGAAATAGATATCAAGACATGTATCATAATCTGAAATCATAAATTGATATCAAACAGTAATTCATACTCTGAAAATGTATCACATAAGAAATATGAATCAATATAGACTCTGAATCACACTCTGTGATTCTAAGACTCTGACTCAATCTCTCAGACTCGACTCATCTCTCATCTAGGGATCCCAGTCTGAATAAAAACGTAACAAGTCTCCCACCTACTACTAATGGTCGCGGTGGCGGTACGTTCTTATTTCTGGACTTTGGTCTAGTCAATATCGAATAATCTGTAATAAGGATGCTATCTGTATCTGAAGCATCTCGATATACCAAACGTCCAGTGTCTTGGCAGATCTGCCAAAGACTTGGCATGTCTGCCAATTCTATTCTGACAATGTGCAATGGGCCAGTGATCGCTCTGTCAAAATCTAGCCCCTCTGTCAGTGACTTACACTAAATAACTATCTGTTATTCATTGCTTCTATATACATCAATAAAATCAACATACTTAGACAAAGCATACAAAAATATGAAAACAATAACATACACGTATGTGGTTTAGGGAAACTCAAGTCTAATCTGACTCAAGTCGATCTCCCGATTAACACTGACTTATACCTTCTTGTCGTTGGAATAAATCAAGATCTCGAAGTCGAATATCAAGTCTGTCAATCAAATCTGAAATGGCAATGTATATATGTACTCTATCAAGATACAACTCCATTCAACACATATATGCATCAATAATAAATCTCGATACCCCTCGACGGTACAACGGCATAATCTTGTGATACCGGTAACTCAATAACAACATAATCCATATCCACAACTCATAATCTTCATCAAAAGCATACATAACTTCTGAAATCTGTATAATCTTATATACAATATATGCTGAAATTCATATCAATAGCATACGCCATCCGATAATCGATGCGGTTGCGAATATACTATGCTAAATATGTCAAGAACACAATATAACCATCATATTATAATTCTTTCAACACATGGAATCTAGATCATGTTGAAAAGATATCAAAAGTATACCCTTTTGAAGCCTTTGTCAAGAGGAACAAGATTCTCAACTTGGATTAAACTTTGGATGGATAAATCTTACAGAACCAAGTGATAAAGTTGAAAGGAAAGCTTGGAAACCCCTTTCTCTCTCGTTGCTGGTCTGCTGCAATGCTCAAAATGAAGACTCAGCACAATTCTATATATATATGCCATGCGTTAACATAAGAAACAAAGGTGGATTTCTCGCATGCAGCACCGCGGGTGCGGTCTCTTTCAACCGCATGTGCGCTCAAGCTTCGGCATGCCATTTAAAAAAATTCATAAATGTCGACCGCGGGTGCGGTGCCCATACTGTAGCTGAACCGCGAGTGCGTTCTTTCTGGCACCGCGGGTGCGGTATGGCTACTGTAAAAATGTCCCAACTCTCTGTCCATCAACTGCGGGTGCGGTAGCTTCCTTAGCGCGGGTGCGGTCTTCATTTCTTGCCACATTTCATAATCTCATCTCACTTAATGCCTCTCATTACATGTCATGCATACTCATATCTTCAAATATCACGTCAATGAAGACTAATAAATCTCAAGCCTTACAATATGGATGAGAAAAACTCCCAAAAATTCTTACATGAGAATATGGGGATGTCCTGCTTACGTGAAGAAGACACTGGGAGACAAATTGGATAGTAGATCCACTTTGTGCTACTTTGTAGAATATCCAAAGAATTCTGTTGGATATTATTTCTATCATCCCAATGAAGCAAAAGTGTTTGTTTCAAGAAATGCCACCTTTTTGGAAAAGAAATTTCTATTAGATAGAGAAGGCAAGATGATAGAACTTGATGAAACTCAAGATACTCCCTCAACTATAGAAGTTGAACCCATTTCCCAACAACCAGTAGTTGAATTATAAGCTCCTAAAAGGTCTGATAAGGTTATTAGACCACCGAAAGATATACGCTTCTTCATTAACAAGACCAGGATGAGTCTTGTGTTGGATGTGATCCAATGAATTTCAAAGAATCAATATCTGATACTGATTCAACCAAATGGCTTGAAGCCATTCAGTCTGAAATGGACACTATGTATTCAAACCAAGTCTGGACATTGGTTGATCCACCTGAGGGAATCGTTCCCATAGGATGCAAATGGATTTACAAAAGAAAGTTGGCAGATGGGAAGGTAGTGACCTTCAAACCAAGACTGGTTGCAAAAGGTTATACTCAAAGGCAAAGAATTGACTATGAGGAAAATTTTTCACCAGTTGCTATGTTTAGGTCCATTAGAATACTACTAGCCATAGCAGCATGGTATGATTATGAGATATGACAAATGGATGTAAAGACTGCATTCTTCAATGGAGACATCAAAAAAGAAATTTATATGCCTCAACCTGAGGGATACGCATCAGTAGGAAGTGAGCATAAGGTATACAAACTTCAAAGATCAATATATGGTCTCAAGCAGGCATCAATGAGTTGGAACCTCAGATTTGATAGCACTATCAAAGAGTTTGGTTTTGCTAAGAATCCTAAGGAACCATGCGTGTTCAAGAAAGTTAATGGGAGTGTAGTGACATTCCTAGTACTTTATGTTGATGACATCCTACTCATTGGGAATGATATAGGATTACTGCAATCGACTAAATTATGGTTAGCAAGTAAATTCTCCATGAAGAACATGGGTGAACTATCCTATATATTGGGGATACAAATCTATAGAGATAGATCAAAAAGGATGCTAGGACTCACCCAAGCCACTTATATTGATACCATTCTGAAGCGATTCTCTATGGAAGAGTCCAAGAGAGGATACTTACCAATGTGTCATGGTGTTACTCTATCTAAAGATATGTGTCCCAAAACCGATAAAGAGACAGAGATGATGACACGTATTTCATATGCGTCAGCCATTGGTAGTATCATGTATGGTATGATATCGACACGTCTCGATGTTGCTTATGCTCTGAGTGTTACAAGCAGATAGCAGGCGAACCCTGGTCCAATGAATTGGAAGGCCGGGAAAGATATTCTTAAGTACTTGAGAAGGACTAAGAACTTGTTCATGGTCTATGGAGGTGGATAATTAAAATTGGAAGGCTACACTAATTCTAGCTTCCAATGTGACGTAGATGATTCGAAATCGACCTCTGGTTTTTGTATTCATGATTAATGGTGCGGCTATCTCTTGGAAAAGTCCCAAGCAATACACCGTTGTGGATTCCACCACTGAAGCTGAGTACATTGCTGCATATGTTGCAGCCAAAGAGGCAGTTTGGATGAGGAATTTTGTCCAAGAGTTGGGCGTTATTCCTAATGAAGTTGATCTAGTCCCGGTGTACTGCGACAACAGTGGTGCCGTTGCGCAAGTAAAGAAACAAAGGTCTCATCAGCGATCCAAACATGTACTGAGGAAGTTCCACATCATCCAGGAGATTGTGGGAAGAGATATATCAGTCGAAAGAGTCCCCTGTGCTGATAATGTTGCTGATCCACTTACAAAGCTCTTTCCAGGACCATTGTTTGAAAAATATCACGAAGAAATGGGATTAAAAGTTTATGGGTAGTGGGCTCTAAGGCAAGTGTGAGATTGTTAGAGTACACGCCCTGTAAGCCAACTATTGGCTGGGGAATTTATTGTCTCAAATGTAATAAACAATCTTTATTTTAATACAATTTACTTTTTAATGGTTTCGTTTTACTTTATCTATATACCCATGCAATCAGCATAGATAAAGTCCTTGATTATGTTTTAATACAAATTAATCGTTCTTCGATGTTGAAACTCATTTGTAAACACTGCATATTCTAAATTTGTTCCTAGTCGATTCAGCCACCTAAAATAAAGATAAAGGCCGCTTGAGCTCGAGACCAGCATATGTGATATTGTGTACTGCATTTCTTGGTAAGGGCATAGAGATATCCAAACATGCAGACGGGTAGTCATATGATGATTATACCAAACAACCCTCCCTCGAACTTTCCAGGTGGTTATCATTCATCGAGAGAATAAGTTTGTGGTTATAATTGTACACCATTAGTCCTTACGACCCGGGACAACACAGAGAATCTATATGCTAGGCTGTGCTCTGACTCGTTTACCGGCTCGAGGAGAGTCATCAGGTGGCGAGGTTAGTTACAGTTGCGACAAATGTAGGAGCCAGTGCATTGTAGTCCGGAATTTACCGCTCACCTACGGGTGTGGATATCCTATGTGATTTGATGAAATAATAATGCGTGGAATCTTTGGTCAGACTATGAGATGTACTTTGAAGAAGGAGTTCTCCAAGTACATGTGATGACACTATTTATATGTATCACATAGTTATCGAATTATTATGCAACCCTCGATGAACCAATGGTTGAAGATTCGATCAAGATATATGAGATGAAGGGATCGTACTGTACGTTAATCATAATCGACTGGTTCTTGCAGGCACTATCAGTGATACCTAGGAGATCATGGGATGATACTACTAGACGCACTTATTATGATCCGATGGGTGTCAGAAATGAGTTCTGACATTCTTGATCAAAGTGTTGATGAAAAGAATGAGGCTAACTAGGGTAATCTCGAATAAGAATAAATGTTATTCTGAATCACAAAGAGTTGTGAACCCACGGCTAGCTGTATCCCTGAACCATTGAGGGTCACACAAGCACTGGATCGTTTGTTCCCGTTGAGAGAATAAATTCAAGGAGTTGAATTTATATTATGATATAGTAAATTTAAGGAGTCGAATTTATGATAATTAAAGTTTGAGAAAATAAATTCAAATAGTTGAATTTATGAATTTATAAAATTTTGGATAATAAATTCAAGAAGTTGAATTTATAAAATCTGCTCCTTGAATTTATAATTTAAATAATAAATTCAAATATTGAATTTATAATTTAATTTATTAAGCTCAAAAGTTGAGTTTATTAAATATTAAATTAAAATTGGTGGGAAGTATATTTAATGGGCTTGTAGAAGTACAAGTGCAACATACTAAATAATTAAAGTTCTTAATGGACTTTGATTAATTAATTAAACTAGTTGGACTAGCTCAATTAATTAATCAAGCCCATTAATGTTAATTATGTGAAGTAGGTCATGGCATAATTATAAAAAGTAATAATCAAGCCATAACACTAGCCTCCATCATAGTAATTTTCGAAAAATCACTCTCCTCCTCCTCTCCAAATTTCGGCCACTTCTCTTTGGGAAAAGTTTGAGCCGTCTCTCAAACTTTGATCTCCAACGTAAAATCTCGTCTAATTTTTATAGTGCAAATTAGAAGAAGAACAAATCATCTGGTCGTGGAAATGATTAGAAGAATAAAGAAAGGAGTCTTGAAGAAAGTTCGTAGGGATTTCATCAAGAGCTATATCCGCCAAACCCGGAATATTTGGAGCCGTGTGATTAATTCACCAAAGGTATTACACCCTATGAATGTTTAATCTTAAAACCATACGAGTGCCCAAAACAAATATATTTTGATTGTCAAAATAAAATAAAATTTTTAAACTTCCGCTGCATTTTGGGTACAAGAAAATCGAGATCCAACAGATTGAACCAGCCAAGACCAAGGATTGTCCTATTTATGAGTAGTTATGCACAATATTTGCAGATTCTGGTGTAGATGGAAAATATGCTCAATCAAGCCACTAAGAAGAACTTGACAAATCAGTCGGAAACGAAGCATCAGGCGCAGAAGATGGAAACCCATGTATGAAAACTCCATTGACATCAAAATTTGTGCAAGGAAATGGATTTTCATTGCAAATCATTAGCCAAAACACAACTGATAAAAAGAAAAAATGCCTCACTGAGGCGAGTTCTGTAACCGATCAAAGTAACTGGAATCAAGAAACAAATAACATGATGGCGAAAGCCCTATTGGACATGATTACTTCTTCAAAATTACTGACAGCTACCGATTCTCTTACCGATGAAAGATTTACAATCACCAAGTGCATAATAGCATTGGATGATATCGAAGTTATCGAAGACTCTGCCTACTATGCTGCCTTGGATCTCTTAGAGAATCCTAATTTTAGGGAGACATTCCTATCTCTCAATAACAATAGCATACGACTAACATGGTTGCAAAGAAAGAGCGCAAGTTTTGCCCAATGTGAAATTGTCTCGTAAATATAGTCAGCTGCATGTGTTTTTGTCACGTCCCGAGACCGAGGTGTCAGTGACATCCGGCATTGTTTATCAATTTATATGAAAACAATTAAGTCTCGTAGCAAAAAGCCAAACACCAGTCTTTTCATAAATAAATATTGTCTTTAAAATGACAACAAAATGAAAATTACATCAGAATTGCGGAAGCGAAATAAATACAAAGTCTTGAGTCTAGATCTTTTGGTGTGATCACCAGCCCCAGAACGTCTCATGTTCCTCCTTGTTCAATTGTTATTCATTCTTATCTGGGAGAGGTGTAAGGGGTGAGTGATTTGGGAAACACTCAGCAAGTGGGGGCCGAACGATTACCACAAATACATATAAAGATAATTGTAAAACATCTTTTAACAAACTTTCAAAACTTATCATATCAAACATTAATCGAATCAGACTCGAAGGGTGAAACAGAACTTATCAGAACAATTCAGAACAGATCATATCAGAACAAACGGAACACTGTTATTCATCTCGTCATCCATGGTAAAATTATCCCCCATATGTTAATCCTCTTAAGGGGTGAGGCCAAAACACAGTTTTATAACCATTGATGGGGGACATACAGAACACAGTTTTATACCCACTGATGGGGCCAGAACACAGTTTTATACCACTGATGGGGGCCAGACAGAATTTACAATCGTCGTTCCTTATCCAATTCGAATCATAACAGTGAACCACAGAATCAGACTTATCAAACGATACTTATAAGAATTGTGAAAGGACTCCAGCAGAATCAAAGAACATCGAACATAGAAGAAACATATCGTACATCGATCGAGATTTTTATCAAAATGAATAGCATTTTTGAAAACGGGTTGACACACATACAAGCATGTCATGTTATACTTATACAAATTTTAAATTATAAAGGAATACATAGCAAATACCCACTTACTGAATTCGAAGGTGTAGTTTTCGAAATTGCCGAATCGGGACGTACAACTCCCGTTTAATCTCGGTCAGATGATGACCGAAACTTTGCAGTACTTTGCCTAGATTTATGAAGCACGTCCAGCAGCACTTCGACGTATCTTCTGATCACTCGGACTGCACGAAGCCTTCTCCCTTTTTCTTCTTGCCTTAGACGCCGAAATGGAGAGGAGAAAAGAGAAGAGGGACAAATTTTTGTGATGATTTTGGGTGTGGTCTCTTCAACATAAAATGGTGTATTTATAGGTGAGATTTTTCTCTTTGAACTTCATCATGGCCAACCCCTTGCATTCCAAGCAAGCATTAATTGTATTCATTCATTTATTCAAACACACCAAGAGTCACTTTGGTATATCAAGGGTCATCTCATTCATAATAAATTAATCCAAGCATATCAAAAGTCACTTTGGTGTATTCAAAGGACATTTCATGCATAATGAATTTGTCCAATCGCTTTGATTGTATTCGCAAATTTTGGATTCTCACATCCCACCCTCCTTATTGAAAGTTTCGTCCTCGAAACTTGGTTCAACTCGATCGTTTGAAGAGATAAGGATATTGTGTGAGCTTCTTCTCTTATAGTTCCCAGGTTTCTTCCCGTTCAGTATGATTCGACCACTGTATTTTGACATATGGAATGGTCCGGTGTCTCAACACTTGATCTTTTGTGTCCACTATTCGAATAGGGACTTCTTCATACTTCAGCTCCTCGTTCAGACTTTCTTCGATTAGTAGCGGTGCAACTTTAAGAATGTGACTTGGATCGGAGGCATACTTCCTTAGCTATGAGACATGGAAGACGTTGTGAATCTTTGACATGCCTTGTGGTAAAGCCAACGACAGGCTAGGTTTCTCTCTTTGCCCAGTTTTTCGAAGGGTCTGACATACCTTGGATTTAGCTTTCTATATTTGCTGAATCGAATCACTCCTTTCATAGGGAAAACATTAACATAAGATTTGTCACCGATTTCAAACTCGGAATGGTCTTTGCTTTAAATCAGCCCAGCTCATTTGTCGATCTTGAGCTGCCTTAAGTTTTTCCTTGATAATAGCTACTTTATCAACAGTTAATTGAACAGTTCAGGTACCATGATAGCATTCTCTCCGATTTCAATACTTCCACGATAATTATTGTTATCTGCAAATTCAATCAAATGGGGGTGTTTACTTCAATTTCCTCCGAAGTCTATGACACATGCCCTAAGAATATCTTCAAGAGCCTGTATTTTTATTCTCAGTCTGTCCATCACTTTGAGATTGACTATCCGTGCTGAGAGTGATCTTGGTACACATGGCTTTCTGAAAACAATTTCCAAAATCGGAAAGAACTTTGGGTTTCTATTGGACAAAATTCTTGCCATAACACCATGTAGTCCTTTTGGCTTAGCGTATCAGCTCTCTTGTTAGCCTTCAGTCATAATCTTTCAATAGTTCGATCCATCGTCTTTTCCTCATGTTTAATTCTTTTTTTGTGAACGGTATTTGAGGCTTTGATGATCGATAAATATCTCACATTTGGTACCAATGAATTTGATTCAATGGATCTTTGGCACCAATACAGTTGTGGCTAATTCAGTATCATGTGTTGGATAATTTTGCTCACATGGTTTTATTTATCTTGATGCATATGCAATTACTTGTCCCTTCTTGAATGAGAACACATCACAATCCTCTTTTGATGCTTCATTGTAAATTGTGAAATTCCTGCCTTATTCGAGAAGTGCTAATAATGACGTAGAAGCGATTTTCTTTTTCAAGATCTAAAACTCTTCTCACATTCTTCAATCTAATTGAATTTAGAATTCTTCTGAGTGAGCTTGGTGAGCGGAAGAAAATTCTTCAACACATTTTTTTAATATCCAACTAATCCCAGAAAGCTTCGAATTTCTATTCCATTTTTTGGTCAAGGCCAGTCCATGATTGTCTCCACCTTCTTGTGGCCCACTAATATGCCCATTTCAGAGATTATATGACCCAGGAATGCGACGCTTTTTAGTAAAAATTCACATTTCTTAAATTTAGTATATAGTTATTTTTCTCTGAGCATCTGCAGAGTAAGATGAAGATCTTCCTTGCGGTCTTGCTCACTTGTTGAATATGCAAGAATGTCATTACCACAAACTTGTCGAGGAATTTCTTGAACACTTTATTCATGAGGTCTATGAATGGTGCTGGAGCATTGGTCAGACCAAAAGGTAATATCGTGAACTCATAGTATCCGTACCGTGTTTTGAAGGCTGTTTTAGGAATATCCTCTGCCTTCAGTTGTCGTAGCCTGACCTTAGATTGAGCTTTGAAAAGATCTTAGCTCCTTTTAACTGATTGAAAATGTCATCTATTCTTGAAAGATGACATTTGTTCTTGATCTTAGTGAGTTCTTTGTAGATCGACACACTATTTTGTACCTTCACCATTCTTCTGTACCAATAAGACTGAAGCTCCCCAAGGAGAGGCACTTGGTCTGATTCGTTTTTGTCTAACAAATCTTGGAATTGATCTTTTAGCTCCTTGAGTTCAACTAAATAAGTCATTCGCTAGGGTTCCTTGGATATTGGTGCAGCACGAGCTATCAAGTTACTTTCGAATTCTACTTCACAGTCTGAGATAATTCAAAGTAACGCTTCCGAAGCTCTCGTACCACATGAATATTTATATCTTGAGCTCAATTCCTTCTTTTGCTCCTCTCATTATTGCTAGTTAGACTTCTTAGCCATACTCCATGGCGTTCTAGGTCTGAGAAGCAGAAAGGAAGGATTTATGTTCCTTATCCTTGCCATGAAATACGATTTATTCTTGGATTGGAGTTTGTCATTCTTACCCCGACAATTTACCATTGCATGATTTTTGTCTAAAAAATCAATTCCCATAGTACACTGAATAAAATCGGCTCTGATTATATGCGTATACATACTTATTTTATCACGATAACTATCTCAAAACTTAAAACCAATATAGAATCTTAGAACATAACTCTTTATCAGCCTATTCACCCAAGTCCCAAGAATTATAACCTAATTAAAATTTCTTTCAACCTTGTACGTAAGAAACTAATTCATCAAACAATTCTTCTATTACTAAATCTTTTTTTTCAAGACTATGAGCCTAGCATGCTTTAACACAAACAAGTTTCGTTGGATGTCTTTCTCCTCAAATCTTCTCCCTTTTCTTTGTACTATAAGGAGAGTCAAAACTTATTATGCATGTTACACTTTCCTCGATGACTGCCAATATCTCATAACTCTCTTTATTTACCTAAGGTAATGACCTTAATTTATTAACTTAAGTTATTCTTTCTTACCTTCATTAAATATTCAAAAATCCTACATATTTAAATTTATCTCTTAGCATCCCAAATTTAATGTCCATACCATTAATTCTACATCTGAATATCGAAGCTTATATAATTCTTATATCATATTTTCATAAATATTTTATTATCCCCGAGTCAAACCTTTCATCTTAAGTCGAAAGCTTATCTTCGATTGGTAAATTCCCAAAAATGTAAGTCAACTTATATCATATAGGTATATTCCCAAAATTACAAGTCAACTTATCTCTGATAAGTATATTCCAAAAAATATAGTTCAACTTATCTCTGTACGTTCCCAAAAAAATGTTACACTTCTTTCTTTTCATATCATATAACCATAATATCAGTCTAGCCTACTGCTCTTTTTCCACTACATCCATAGGTACTTCTTCTTTCACATTTTCCATGACAAGGTGCATATAGTTATTTTATTCTTGCAGTCTATCCATAGAGCCATGAAGCTTGGCGATATAATGTTCTTGCTTGCTATCAAGGTCTTCATGTTGATGACGAGAGCGGTTAGCAAGATCCTTCTCAATTTCAATCCTTACTATCAACTTTTGGTTAGGGGAAACTAGTCGTACCACGTGAGATGGATTACGTAGGGTTAGGGCGAGCTGGCTCTCTGCCCGATCAAGATAATGGGTGTGACAATGTACATCAGTTTGAAGCAGGTTCCTAATCTCCAAGAGTTCTTTTTCTCTTCTTTTTTTTCCTAGCGAGTTGATCCTTTAGGGTTGCAATCTCTCGTGTTTGGTTGTCAATGGTATGTTGATGCATGCAAAGGGCGGCTGAACACGAGTACGAGGGGTATTTCCAATACATATCGAATGAAAAAGATATCAAATTTACAATATCAGATAATCAAGGTATTTGGATCGAACAGAGTAGGATTTTCCAAAAGTGGAAATAATGGTAATTTCGCATAGATTGAAAGCCGTTGACGAGATTCAGTTTCGAGATTCAATACGAAAGCATAAGCCATCCAACTACGGCGATCGGCGATAGCTTGAACTTGAAGATTTAAATAAACGGAGGTGAGTGCGATGTACCAGAATGATTTGGATAGGAAGGCATGGGCTTTTGCCAAAATTTGACTTCGCCAAATTTTGTTTATCAAACTCCAAACCGGATTATGAATATGGCAGCTCTGATACCACTAAAATTTCACGCCCCGACACCGAGGCTTCGGTGACATCCGGCATTGTTTATCAATTTACATGAAAACAATTAGGCCTCGTAGCAAATAAGCAAACACCAGTCTTTTCATAAATAAATATTGTCTTTACAATGACAACAAAATGAAAATTAGATCAGAATTGCGGAAGCGAAATAAATACACAGTCTTGAGTCTAGATCTTTTGGTGCGATCACCAGCCCCAGAACGTCTCATGTTCCTCCTTGTTCAATTGTTCTTCATTCTTATCTAGGGAGATATGTAAGGGGTGAGTGCTTTGGGAAACACTCAGCAAGTGGGGGACGATCGATTACCACAAATACATATAAAGATAATTGTAAAACATCTTTTAACAAACTTTCAAACCTTATCATATCAAACATTAATCGAATCAGACTCGAAGTGTGGGGCCCTTAGCTCCTAATCGTTATTACAATGCAAACTGATTAGGGTTAACTAATTACAGCGGAAATCGAGTTTAAATTTTCTTTACAATGAGCCCAAATCAATTTGTTTGAATACTAAAAATAGTATTTAATCTCACGTCATAAACATGCCCACACGTAATCAAAACCAATCATATACAAACAACCCATATCCTCGGGACATGCCCCGGTATATAGATACATATACATATATACTGGGAACAAGACGTAAACATAAAACCTCAGCCCAAGTTATGGCTCCCTCCAGAAGTACCCTCTCCGGTCTCCTGATATCCTGGAGTACCTGCCATTGTCCACACACAAAGACAACAACAGCCCCCCTTGGGGGTGAGCAAAGCTCCGTATGGAACAACCAATCATATATACAACAAGTATCTAAACAATGATATATGGTATGCAATGCATGTATGTCGTGGAGGTATCGGGTCAAATGCCCATCCACTGAGCACATGTCAGAATCAATCGAATTGCTATCAAATCAATAAGGGATATTCGTATGATAGCGTCGACAAAGCGCCATCAAATCCCAAATCTCATATCCAATCATCGGGGCCACAATTGTCTATGCTTTACGGGTCATATAATACCAACATAGCAATTGTGTTCACAAACCCCAGAATCCAATCAAATCATATCAGGGTATCCAAGAATCATAGCTCAACGTGCATGTCATGTATCGATGTTTGCATCAAACGATGTGTGTTAACAAAACATTTATTTTATACATCGATATCTCAAACTCAATGTCATGTATGCCACGTCAATCAACAAATAAGGCATATAGACATGTATTCTCATTCCAATCAATCAAATCAATACGACATATATCATATAATACAGATACCTGTCGTATGTTACCCGGTCGCAACATACCTCAATTCTTCGTTTCCAGTTGATGTAGCTTTAGATTTCAGTATAATAATTTATCTACATCAATAACATATTCATTTCTATCAATAACATCATTCAAAATCAACAATATAAGTTTCAAATATCTTTTGAAACTTCAAAAATTAATATCAAATCTAAATCATAACATAATTCCATTCCGACTTCAAAACTTAGTTTCTTGTCGGTTATTCTACCACATATATGAATCACGACTTCAAATACATGCTATTCCGTCACTTCAATAATTAAAGGTGCTGAAACTAGAAGAAACTTACCTCAAAAGGAAGCTCTCGACGCGAGGATTCCAGATATATAATTTGTTCCAAGTTTGGACAACGTTTCGAGGTGATTTCGTACAAAAGAAATCGATTTCTAACTTATTCTCTCGGAACTTCAAGGCAGAAAGAAGAATATAACGTAAAAGAATCATTCTTATCAACTTAAATATTGTGCAGCAGTAGTATCGGCGCTGGGGTGGTCATGTTTGAACGCCCTAGCGCGCCTGGTACTGCCGAACACGTTTTGGCTTGGTCACGCGCTGGGGCGCGCAAGCTTCTGCGCCCTAGCGTGACTTCTTCTGTCCAAAACGCTATTTTAGGCTTCGAATTTGCAAAAGTGGTCAACAAGAAAGTTGTAGATCTATGTCTTAGCTTTTCAATGGATTTGGTCTCATCCCATTTGTGGACTAATACTAAGATGCTTATGCCAAAAACCGTAACATGTGTCACTTTTCTGTTGCGGTTCTGCATACGTTTCAAACAGAAATCAATTTCTAATACAATCTTTCATTATCACAACCTATTTTCTCACTTTCACTGTCATGATATACATCATATACATCATCACATGACAATTTCATAATTTATCGATAATCAACATAGGATTTACGATAATACGATACACGGTCCTTACATTTTTTCCACACTTAAAAGATTTCGTCCTCGAAATCTCAAGTGTTCATATATACATTACATTGGTAAACATATAGTACGTCACCAGTTGTAGTACATATCAAAACTAAAATCAGTAAACGGATAAGTATACATTGAATACAATGGAACAGGGGGAATTGTATCAAACAAGTGCGGGTATGATTTTCGCATCTTGCTCTCCAGCTCCCACGTTGACTCCTCTACACCATGACGTGTCCATTGCACTCGAACTAGCGGAATCGATTTATTTCGCAATATCTTTTCCTTTCGATCCATAATGCCAACAGGTTGTTCAACATAGGAAAGAGAAGGATCAAGTTCAATCTCATCAGGTGCAAGCACATGTGATGGATACGGTTCATATTTTCTCAACATAGAAACATGAAACACATCATGAATGGCAGATAAAGCTGGTGGCAATTCCAACCGATAAGCAAGATCCCCAACTAGATCAAGGATCTCGTATGGACCAACATATCGAGGTGATAACTTCCCTCGCATGCCAAATCGAACAGTGCCTCTAAAGGGAGATATTTTCAAAAATACTTTATCACATTTTACGAATTCTAAGGGTCGTCTTCGTTTATTCGCATAACTCGTTTGACGATTCTGAGCAGCTTTCATCCGCTGTCGAATTAACTGAACCTTATCATTCATTTCTTGTATCATTTCAGGTCCAGCCAATTGCTTTTCACCAATTTCATCCCAGAATAACGGTGATCTACATCGTCTCCTATATAGGGCTTCAAACGGTGCCATACCAATACTCGTTTGGAAGTTATTATTATAAGAAAATTCCACCAATGGTAAAGCATCTTGCCATCCCATTCTGAAATCCATCACAATCGCACGTAACATATCCTCTAACGTTTGAATCGTACGCTCAGTCTGGCCATCAGTTTGAGGATGATAAGCAGTACTCATAGCCAAACGCGTACCCATCGCTTCTTGAAAACTACCCCAGAATTTAGAAGTAAACCTGGGATACAATTGAGACTGGCACACCGTGCAGTCTCACCACATTCTCAATGTATAAACGGGCCATTCTCTTATAAGGATAAGTCCGCTCATACGGAATAAAATGTGCAGATTTCAAAAGTCGATCAATAATAACCCAAATAGCATCACAGCCCTTGTGCGAACGAGGTAAATGAGTCACGAAGTCCATAGCAATATGTTCCCAATTCCACTTTGGGATTTCGAGACTATGGAG
Source organism: Primulina tabacum (assembly GCF_025594145.1). Classification (NCBI taxonomy): domain Eukaryota; kingdom Viridiplantae; phylum Streptophyta; class Magnoliopsida; order Lamiales; family Gesneriaceae; genus Primulina; species Primulina tabacum. The sequence goes on along the minus strand of NC_134556.1, from coordinate 2,656,829 downwards.
TAAACCTCCAGGTTTCATTCTTTCGGCTTTCACTTGCTGGCAGACAAGACATTTCGAAATAAATTCAGCGATGTCCTTCTTCATACGTCTCCACCAAAATTGAGGTCTCAATGTCAAATACATCTTCCGACCTCCAGGGTGAATACTATATTTGCTACAATGTGCTTCACGAAGAAGGACAGATTTCAAATCAGAAGCATCATGGAACTACCAGCCGACCATTGAGTCGTAAAGAACCATCAGAAGAAATCTGAAATCCGAACTGATGTCCTGCAGATACAAGTTTTTTCGACTTTTGGATCTGAGCATCACTTCGTTGGGCCTTTCGTATTTTTGATATCAAATTCGGCTTCAATTTGCAATGCTGAGACAGTGACAGAATTCCAATTCGAGTGAAAAGTCCAACCAGAAGTACATATGTCCTCATGTACTTTGGCGACATTGACATAAGCTAACACTGAATCATGCACCTTACGGCTAAGGGCATCCGCAGTAACATTCACCGATCCAGGGTGATACTGAATCTCACAATCAAAATCCTTTAGGAGATCCATCCACCTGCGTTGCCTCATATTCAATTCAGATTGAGAAAAGAGATATTTCAGACTCTTATGATCTAAATAAATAACAAAATTTTCTCCGTACAAATAATGGTGCCAGATCTTCAAAGCAAACACAATGGCGGCCGATTCAAGATCATGAACAGGATAACGTGTTTCATGAGTTTTCAATTGACGAGACGCATAAGCAACCACTTTGTCATGTTGAATCAGAACACAGCCCAAACCTTTACCAGACGCATCTGTACACACTACAAATCCTCCGGTACCTGAGAGAATAGTAAGCACGGGTGTTGTGGTCAATCTCGTCTTCAATTCAAGAAAACTAGCTTCACATTCAATTGACCAAATGAATCGCTGATTCTTCTGTGTCAGTTGAGTAATAGGTTAGCTATCTTCGAAAATCCTTCAATAAAACGACGATAATATCCAGCTAAACCCATGAAGCTACGGATCTCAGGAACATTCGTAGGTCTTGGCCAATTCAATACGGCTTCAACCTTAGCAGGATCAACAGATATGCCATGTCTCGAAATGACGTGGCCTAAAAATACCAATCTATCCATCCAGAATTCGCATTTGGACAATTTAGCATATAAATGTCTATTGCGAAGAGTTTGAAGTACCAGTCTCAGATGTTCAGCATGCTCTTTTTTCGATTTCGAATACACAAGAATATCATCAATAAATACAATAACGAATCGGTCAAGATAATCTCGAAAGACACGATTCATTAAATCCATAAATACAGCAGGAGTATTCGTGAGACCGAAAGGCATAACCAAGAACTCATAGTGGCCATACCTGGTACGAAAAGCAATCTTAGGCACATCTTCGTCTCGAACTCGTACTTGATGATACTTAGAGCGAAGATCAATCTTCGAGTATACAGAAGTACCCTGAAGCTGATCAAATAAATCATCAATACGAGGAAGTGGATATTTGTTTTTCACAGTAGCCCGATTCAATTGTCTATAATCGATGCACATTCGTATAGTACCATCTTTCTTTCGAACAAATAAAACCGGAGCTCCCCAAGGTCATACACTCGGTCAAATATATCCCTTATCGAGAAGATCCTGTAATTGTTCTTTCAGTTCTTTCAGTTCAAGAGGTGCCATGCGATAAGGAGCTTTAGAAATAGGCGTAGTCCCCGGCATAAGATCAATACTAAATCCAACTTCTCGATGAGGAGGAAAATTAGGAATCTCATCGGGAAATACATCCGGGAATTCTCTCGCAACAGGAATCTCAGCTAAAGAAGACTCCTTCTTCGAAATATCAATAGCATAGATAAGATAACCCTCATCTCCGCTAGTCAAAAGTTGAGACATTTCCAAGGAAGATACCAATGGAATTTTGGCTTGGGAACCCTTGCCATAAAAATTCCACTTGGGTCCATCAATCGCTCGAAATCGAACCACTCCATGACAACAATCAACAGTAGCTCGATTTGTTGTCAAGATATCCATGCCAACAATACAATCAAAGTCGTGCATTAGGAGGACAATCAAATTCAGAAATATCACATTATCCTCGTATATCAATACACAATTATGCAAAACTCTTTCAGAAAAAATAATCTTCCCTGCTGGCGTGGCTATCGACAAAGTATCATACAACGGGGTACACTCAATATCGTGAGATGCAACATATGCATGAGATATGAATGAATGAGATGCTCCTGTATCAAATAAAACACGTGCAGGATAATCGCAAAGCGTGCAAATACCTGCAATCATGCCTCCAGGAGCTTCTCTCGCCTGATCCTCAGTCATGGCATACACTCTCACTTGAGGAGGAACTTGGGCACTCTGACCACCCGGTCCTTGATATCGTGGGACACTCGACTGCTGAAAAGATGGAACAGGAACAGCATGTCTCATCATAGTACTAGGGCCACCTCTAAATCCTGGCTGGGGTTGAGCAGAAGTTGTACCCCTGTTCGGACATACTCGAGAGAAATGGCCTTCCTGCCCACACTGATAACAAGCACCAAACATACCTCGACACTGCTTGATAGTATTTTTACCTCCACAATGACTACATTAGGGAGCAATCACAGGACTCCCTCGCTGTGATCAACTCGAACTCGAAGAAGACGAAGAAACAGAGCCAGTCTTCTTGAATTTCTTACCCCTCGGCCGCAAAGTAGGCTGCTGAGCTGACATCGGAGGTGGAGGAGTATACTGTGGATCTTCTCTCCTAAGTCCAGCCTCAGCTGCCTTGGCTCGTTCCACTGCCTCTGCGTAGCTGGTAGGCAATCCAGAAACAACATAAGTATATAAAGTAGGATGTAATCCATTTAAAATCTGTTATATTTTGCCCTCGCATTCCCAGCTACGTGAGGTGCATAATTCAACAGAGTAGAAAATTTTAAAGAATACTCCGTAACAGACATCGTTCCCTGCTGCAGATTATTAAATTCATTCTACTGAGCAGTATAATAAGAAGGAGGAGAGTACTGCTCCAAAAACTGGGCCTTGAAGACATACCAAGTGACTTCAATCCCGGCCTCTTTCAGTTCAATCTCAGCGGCTTCCCACCAAGATTTAGCTCGGTCCTTCAACTGATAGAGAGCAAGTTTCAGTCTCCGAGCCTTGGAATACCCAACAATATTAAACAGATGCTCAATATCCTTCAACCAGGCTTCAGCACTCTCAGTGCCAAAGAACCTCGGTGGTTTCAGATCCTGGAATCGAGCCATCACTACATCCATGGACAATCCTTCAAATTGTCCAACAATCCTCTCAGTACTGCTACTCGCAGTTTCATTTGTGGGATCCATCTACAATCAAAGGATGAACATCACAAATCAATAACAATTTCATAATCTCATCATCTCATATCATCAATCTCATCAGATACTTACTCGAATCAAATCAAGTAGGAGCAAGTAATACAAATAAATCAAACACATACGCACAATTCATTTGTGCCTATTCAAGTGTACGCAAGACTCAATCGAGCATTCTCAGCTATGCTCTGATACCACTCTGTGTGGGGCCCTAAGCTCCTAATCGTTATTACAATGCAATCTGGTTAGGATTAACTAATTACAGCGGAAAACGAGTTTAAATTTTCATTACAATGAGCCCAAATTATTTTATTTGAATACTAAAAATAGTATTTAATCTCACGTCATAAACATGCCCACACTTAATCAAAACCAATCATATACAAACAACTCATATCCTCGGGACATGCTCCGGTATATAGATACATATACATATATACTGGAAACAAGACGTAAATATAAAACCTCAGCCAAAGCTGTGGCTCCCTCCAGAAGTACCCTCTCCGGTCTACTGATATTCTGGAGTACCTGCCATTGTCCACACACAAAGACAACAACAGCCCCCCTTGGGGGTGAGCAAAGCTCCGTATGGAACAACCAATCATATATACCACAAGTATCTAAACAATGATATATGGTATGCAATGCATGTATGCCGTGGAGGTATCGGGTCAAATGCCCATCCACTGAGCACATGTCAGAATCAATCGAATCGCTATCAAATCAATGCTCGAGCTGGCACACCGGCCTCAATAAGGGATACTCATATGATAGCATCGGCAAAGCGCCATCAAATCCCGAATCTCATATCCAATCATCGAGGCCACAATTGTCTATGCTTTACGGGTCATATAATACAAACATAGCAATTGTGTTCACAAACCCCAGAATCCAATCAAATCATATCAGGGTATTCAAGGATCAGAGCTCAACTTGCATGTCATGTATCGATGTATGCATCAAACAATGTGTGTTAACAAAACATTTATTTTATACATCGATATCTCAATCTCAATGTAATGTATGCCACATCAATCAACAAATAAGGCATATAGACATGTATTCTAATTCCAATCAATCAAATCAATCCGACATATATCATATAATACAGATAGATACATGTCGTATGTTACCCGGTCGCAACATACCTCAATTCTTCGTTTCCAGTTGATGTAGCTTTAGATTTCAGTATAATAATTTATCTACATCAATAACATATTCATTTCAATCAATAACATCATTCAAAATCAACAATATAAGTTTCAAATATCTTTTGAAACTTCAAAAATTCATATCAAATCGAAATCATAACATAATTCAATTCCGACTTCAAAACTTAGTTTCTTGTCGGTTATTCTACCACATATATGAATCTCGACTTCAAATACATGTTATTCCAGCACTTCAATAATTAAAGGTGCTGAAACTAGAAGAAACTTACCTCAAAAGGAAGCTCTCGATGCGAGGATTCAAGATATATAATTTGTTCCAAATTTGGACAACGTTTCGAGGTGATTTCGTACAAAAGAAATCAATTTCTAACTTATTCTCTCGGAACTTCAAGGAAGAAAGAAGAATATAACGTAAAAGAATCATTCTTATCAACTTAAATACTGTGCAACAGTAGTATCGGCGCTGGGGCGGTCAAGTTTGGGTGCCCTAGCGCGCCTGGTACTGCCGAACGCGTTTTGGCTTGGTCACGCGCTGGGGCGCGCAAGCTTCTGCGCCCTAGCGTGACTTCTTCTGTCCAAAACTGCTATTTTAGGCTTCGAATTTGCAAAAGTGGTCAACAAGAAAGTTGTAGATCTATGTCTTAGATTTCCAATGGATTTAGTCTCATCCCATTTGGACTAATACTAAGATGATTATGTTAAAAACCGTAACATGTGTCACTTTTCTGTTGCTGTTCAGCATACGTTTCAAACACAAATCAATTTCTAATACAATCTTTCATTATCACAACCTATTTTCTCACTTTCACTGTCATGATATACATCATATACATCATCACATGACAATTTCATAATTTATCGATAATCAACATAGGATTTACGAAAATACGATACACGGTCCTTACATGAAGGGTGAAACAGAACTTATCAGAACAATTCAGAATAGATCATATCAGAACAAACGGAACATTGTTATTCATCTCGTCATCCATGGTCAAATTATCCCCCATATGTTAGTCCTCTAAGGGGTGAGGGCAAAACACAGTTTTATAAGCATTGATGGGAGACATACAGAACACAGTTTTATACCCACTGATGGGGCCAGAACACAGTTTTATACCCACTGATGGGGGCTAGACAGAATTTACAATCGTCGTTCCATATCCAATTCGAATCATAACAGTGAACCACAAAATCAAACTTATCAAACGATACTTATCAGAATTGTGAAAGGACTCCAGCAGAATCAAGAACATCGAACATAGAAGAAACATATCGTACATCGATCGAGATTTTTGTCAAAATGAATAGCATTTTTGAAAATGGGTTGACACACATACAAGCATCTCATGTTATACTGATTCAAATTTTAAATTATAGAGGAATACATAGCAAAAACCCACTTACTGAATTCGAAGGTGTAGTTTTAGAAATTGCCGAGTCCGGACAAACAACTCCCGTTTAATCTCGATCAGATGATGACCGAAACTTTGCAGTACTTTGCCTAGATTTATGAAGCAAATCCAGCAGCACTACGACGTATCTTCTGATCACTCGGACTGCACGAAGCCTTCTCCCTTTTTCTTCTTGCCTTAGACGCCGAAATGGAAAGGAGAAGAGAGGAGAGGGACAAATTTTTGTGATGATTTTGGGTGTGGTCTCTTCAACATAAAATGGTGTATTTATAGGTGAGATTTTGCTCTTTGAACTTCCTCATGGCCAATCCCTTGCATTCCAAGCAAGCATTAATTGTATTCATTCATTTATCCAAGCACACCAAGGGTCACTTTGGTATATCAAGGGTCATCTCTTTCATAATAAATTAATCCAAGCATATCAAAAGTCACTTTGTTGTATTCAAGGGACATTTCATGGATAATGAATTTGTCCAATCCATTTGATTGTATTCGCAAATTTCGGATTCTCACAGTTTTGATGGAGGGGGAGCGAGTGACTTGTTGGTGTTAAATATGTACAAAATCTTTTGATATGTGAAAGGGTGGTATTTTGTGGGTATAGAAGTAGCTGAATGGAAGCATGCAGTGATCGCATTGATCACAAATCCATTTAGATGCTGTAGCATAGATGTTTTTTAAATACATATATTAGAACCTCTCTTTTTTTCTTCCTTTTCGTGTCTGTTTCTGTTGGTTAATGGGTGAAGAAAGTTTGAACTCGCGATGTCTACCATAAAGCCGGAGATGATACCACTTATATTGGTAGCACATACAACACCCACAACAGAGAGCACGATCCAATAGGAGTCAATTACATAGGTAGATCTATTTTTGGTATTGAGCAAACTAAGATGATAATTTTGAGAGGTTCAAAAAATGTGGGAATCATCGCAAGAAGACAAAATTGTTTAAATACAATATTTCTCGACTTCTTGCAAAGAATGAATGCATGTTCTTCTTGTGAGAGAAGAAACAAGATCAAAGTAATACTCGTTGATTTCGGAGTTTTTCATTGAAGATTCATTTAAAAATAGCACAAACGAGATGTTTTGGCATCCGAATAAAGAAGTTTTAATTACTTTCCCAAAATTAATTAGGTACAAAACGTCAACCCCACAAAACCTATCAATATGAGCATTGTCCCCATGATAGGATGGAAGACCAAGATTTGCCCATGCATATATAGGACCCACCTTTTTTTTTGAAATTGTATTTGTGGCAAAATCTTACCCGTTGAAATGAAGTTAGGGTAGTGCCCACATAGATAGGATCTCGTTAACCTCGCCAAAGGGCCCTTTCTACCCCGTGGAAACGTTTTCTCCGGTATCTAGTTGCCATCCTTGAATTCTCTGTTGGATGGAAAAGCAAAAAAGTTATTTGGACTAGCAGTGAAAAGAGGTGAGAAACAAAACTTTGAACTAGTGTGGGTAGTGTACGACTTCTAGAAGGATATCAAGTACACCAAAAATGGATAATCTCCAATTTTAGTTAACCCGAAGAATCCAATTTCTAGAATGACATTATATTAAGTCAACTTTTTAGCTCTAAAATACAGATTCTCACTCGTTCTCGCAGTAAGATTTGTTATATTATTTTATTAAGATCTATAAAATAATTCAATTGTTATCAACATATTTCATGAAAATAAATGTCAGGGACATCTCATTTTTAAAATAATATAAATAAAAATATCATCAAGATAAATCACAATCAATTCAAACTCTCTCTCGATTGTAATTAGAGAATATATATCAATAGTAGTAGCATACATGATTCTTAAATCTATGCAGTTATTCAGAAATATCATCTCATAAATTGCACAAAAATTTAGAAGATATTTGTTTTGAGTGTTTGTGGGATATTGTTAGATGCATTCTAAAATTCAATATCAATGGCTACATGTTAGAACTTGTTCATATCTTCAATTTTACCACATATCGATTTTTACGTATTATGTTGTATTTAGATCGTATTTAGTTCAGTGTTATGTTATATTTCTAACATTTGGTATCCAAGCGGTATTTGCTTTATGTCTTAATATTTTTTATATTTTAAATTGGGAAAAATTTTTGGAAAATTATATTTTTGCTATTTATATTTGTATCGTGGATTTTTATATTATTATCGAAATTAAAAATAAGCCCTAGATTTAAAATTTTATTTTTTTTAAAAATTCACACTTTGAACCCTAGCTTCCAAATTGAAAAATTCGCCACCTTGAGAAACCCAATTCCGGTGATTAAGGATACTGATTGAAAGATCGCGTCAGGTCGACCTTAGTGACATAACTGGCCAGAGAACGAAGACAGAAAATTGGCCTTAAAGTCACAATTTTCACTGAGCAATTTGGACACTGTTTTCCGGTGAATATGGCTCGATTTCTGGCCATTTAGGCAACAACGATGAAGTTGGAGGCCGATTAAGGTGAGCTCGTCGCGTGAGTGGTAATGTCGATGGTGGGGAGGTCGTTGATTGGCTGGAATGTTGGCCTAAGACCATCTCCAACCCATAAATTTATTTTGGTGTAGTTTCTACACCAAAATAGTGCAATTTTTGCACAAAATATAACATTCATCTCCAACCCATTTACTTGAAATCTTACACTAAAATATATATTCCTAGAATATTCCATTTGTTTACTATTTATTTATAAATTTAACAATATAATTATAATTAATGTTAATATTAATTATTAAATGTATAATTTTTAAATTTAGTGATATAATTATAATTATATTTTATAATTATTGATGATTTAGTTTGTTTATTCTTTATTATATTTGCATTTAAATTATCTGAATTCGAATTTGTATTTTTATTTTAACTGTGTACTTGAATGTTTAAATATTATTCAATAAATTTGTGTGTTAGATATTTAATTATAAAATTATTTAAAAATATATTTATAAATTTATATAATTAAATATTTAATTTTTATTATTAAATATCTAATTATTAAAAAAATTATTTAAATATATCTAATTATTAAATTAATATAATAATAATATCATATTATTAGATAAATATATTTATAATTCTTAAATATTTATAATTAAAAAAAAATTCTCTGCGCCAAATGCAGGGGTTCCCTCTGCGCCGTGCGCTATTTTGAAGATAGCGCACCTCCCATTGGAGCTCCTCATCGGCGTCAAAATGGCGTTTCACGCGCCATTTTGGCGTAGGGTTGGAGATGCCCTAAGTTGCATGAATCCGCGCTCGACTTTTTCTATTTTGGCCGATTCTTTGCTTGTTTCCGGAAAACCGGATGGCATCTTGGGAGCGACGAAAGGAAAGAACTGTCCGGCCGTCGATGGTCGATGGTAGACGATCGGTGTTTACGTCGGATGAGGCAGAGAGATGATTCTAGTTTGAGGCTAGGGTTAGGGTTTCAAATTTTCAATTTGCAAATTGGGGTTTTTCAAATTTTAAGGAATTTTTGACTGTTACAATAATCGAATTTTGAAAAAAAATATATGTATTTGATCTTTTGAAATATTATATTATCAAATATATGGATATTTTACATGTGTAAAATTTATTTACATAAAATATACTAATAATGCATGCAATTAAATATATTATGCAAAAATTATGTGTATTATTTTTTAACTATTGTGAAATATTTGATATTATGATTATATTTGTAAGGTTCACGAAAATTCGAACTACGTAAACTGAGTGTTTATAGATTTTTATGTATTTTATTTCATGAATATTGCATGGATAATGTTATTTAATGGTTATTTTAAAGTTTCATACATTAGGGTTTTAAGTAGCATTTCGCGCTCGAACGAGTAACGGAGACCGTGGATAATCATGAAAATATTTTTATTGAATGATTAATTTTAATTAAATAATATGATGTGTTTTTAAGTGTATATTTTAAAAATGAGCCTTGATGGATATTTTTACTCCCCGGGTCATATTTTTCAGTCGATACGCAAATTTTAGCGAATCAGTAGACTTTTTGACGGCTCAGGCAATAATTTCAAAAAATTACCGAAACGAAATATTTTTCAGGAATGTAATAGGGCTTGATTGGTTTATTTTGATGCTTAATGAGTTCAAAAACCTTTTAAACCTATTTAATTTTTATTAGGGAACGTTTATGCATGCAAGTTCCATTTAAACCCTACCTAAGCCAACCCTAACTCTAATTACACTAAGTGGCCGCCCCCTCCCTTCATCCCTTCAGCAGCAACCCTCGATTTTTAGCAGTAAAGCACCAGCAACCATCAGCCCCATAGTTTCTTCAAGAAAGCTTCTCCCCTGCCTCTCTGTTTCACGTCCCACACACATATCTTCCAGCTTTTGATCATATAAACTCTGAGACACACATATATCTTCTTTTTCTCTTCATTCATGCCAATATTATATTGAAGTATATGTAAATGCACGAAAATCTTTAGATCTACCTTGGGTTCACATTTTTATACAAGTTTTTGGTATGAATGTGCGTTCTTGTGTTGTATACTCACGTTTTCTTGTGCTGGTGGAAGGGGCTGCCAATTTTATGATTTTTAAGGGGCGTATAGGCTGGGAACATAGGTGACATGATGCTGGAGTCAAAGGTGGGCACAGTTTAGGGGAAGGCCGAAGATTTACTCCTAGGAGGCTAGGGTTTCGATTTGTTTTGGTGAAGGGTTAGGGTAGGCTCGATCGGGGGAGGGCTGAACCAAGTCAAGGCGCGGTCCAAGAGGGTCCAACCGAGGCCTAGGGTTGGTCCATACCCTGCTGGTCCTTGGTGTGAGGGAAGTCCCTAGACTAGGAGTCGATGTGCTTCGAGGGAGGCTCGAGTGTGCGCTTATCTTGGTGTCCCGAGTGGTGCGCATGCTTGGGGCTGAGGGCTGTGCTTAGGCCAGTCCAGGAGGGTCCATGGTGGGCTAGGAAGGGCTGGTCTGAGCCGTTAGGGCCTAGAGTCGAAAGGATACAAGTTTAGTGCACTAGGGTTTTCGAGTTTGCACGTACAGAAAATTCCAGCAACTTTCGGTTATTTTTTGAGGGTCATAAGGGGTCTGAAATAATTGGTTTAGAGGCTGGTCATGTAGGGTTAAGTCATGGTTTAAGTCAGGAAAGATTTGGTTAAATTTCGGGTTGATTCGGGTTAAAACCGGGACTCCGTCCAAGTTTTAAAACGAATCATGTAAGTTTTGAAACAGGCTCGAGTTTACGTCTAAGAAATATTTTTAGATATTTTTTGAGGTGTTTGGTCATTCCGGTGAGCGTCGGGTTGAAATTTTGAGGTCCAGAGCTCGGGTCGAGTATTTAGTCCTAGCAGCGCCCTAAACACGTTTTGAAATGTTTTAAATGCTTGTCTTATCATGAATGTGAATTTTTATGTCAATATGAAAAATGCACTGCTTGCTTGATTTTACGAAAATTTACGTATTTGCATGGTTTTATTAAATGATGAATATGATGTCATGTTTTTTAAGGATGAGAGTTGGTTGTGACTAATACGATGATACGATAACATGTAAGGCCAGGGCTCAGTGGACGGGTAATGCTGTCTCTAATGTCCCCGCCGCCGGGTACCACAGTTACACATAGATGGATCCATCGACTGACATGATAATATGAAAGTCAAAACTAATAAACAAAATTCAAATTTAGAAAACGAACACGTATATGCTGATATTAAGTGATATGTTATGAAAATATTTATGCTTCGACATGTTATGATTATGCATATGATTTTTACGATCATGAATTGTATTCACATTACGATATTTTTCACTGTTGCTTGTTATGTATATGTACTTGCTACAGCATTACAGGTGTGTCGAGTCTTTAGACTCAGTAGATATGAATGATGCAGGTGAGCATATCGTTGAGGAGACGGGAGGCGCCGAAGACTGAGTAGGTGTGGTTGGATGTACGCACGCTTACCTGAGTACCTTATGTATTCCGCACATCATGTTTACATTTTGAACTTTTTCTTATGTTATCGTTAAAAATAAAAGAATTATATGTTATTAAAGTGTCTTGTCCAACTTTACCTCTGTGGCTTTTCTATGAAATCTTAATTTGAAAAAAATGTAAAAAAAATTACTCCATAAGAAAATTAAATAAAAATAGAAAATGTGTGGTTTACAAATAAAATTCTAAAAATGTCGCATATATTTTAGAGTATATCTCTTGTTAGATGGTTTCACGAATCTTTATCTGTGAGACGGGTCAACCCTACCGATATTCACAATAAAAAGTGATACTCTTATCATAAAAAGTAATAATTTTTCGTGGATGATCCAAATAAGAGATCTGTCTCACAAAATACGACCCGTGTGACCGTCTCACACAAGTTTTTTCCTATATTTTATTTTTAACAACCATAAAATCTTGTGTCTATACTTTCTGGAAGCACTTACATTTTGAAATGTTTCTTGTTAAACTGGATAGCCAACTAGTTGTAGCTATCATTAGAAATTCTGAGTCGTATTTCGCACTTTTTAAGTGATTCACATTTCTAACCGTTCGAGAAAAGTTTCAACCGCCTAAAACGAATGAAAATAAATTTTAAAAACAACTATTTCTTAAGAGTTTATTCAAACCCCTTATAAACTCTTTTCCGATCCTAACATATCATGATTCCTATTTTCATTGATTAATTAAAATATATCATACAAAGCCAACTCTTGATAATGCATTATATCTCCATACATAAATTTATTAATACATCTCTAGATACATATACATTTATGTACATGTATAGACATATATGTAAAATCAAACAACCATTATTTAAATTTTTAATTAATTATTAATAAATTAATTAATCAATTCTAAGATCTTCTAAAATATTCTATGAGAATCATGTACATATAGTAGTCATCACTACAGACGTTATTATTTAATTAGTATATTTTTAAATTATTAAATAAATAATTGTGAACTTAATATACCGTCGATGTACTTACGGTACAAATCCTTTTCATAAAACGAAAATTGAAAATTTCAAAAATCAAAATTTCCAATGATCCATTTTTTGCAGCTGCCAATTTTGTGAACTCATTTACCAAAATAGACAGTTTCACTCTCCTCACTTAATTAGCAGTTGAGATAACTTCCATAACTTCCAGTATATGAAATCAACTTATAAACTCCTTTATAAGCAATCAGTTTGATCTCTATCAAACTACAGTTGCCAAATTCAACTCATTGACTTGACTATCTCAACGTGAATACAAAATTTGATACTTGTATGAATGGTTCAAAGATAAGTTAACTGTGGGTTCACAACTTCTTGTGATTCAAAATAACATTTATTCATATTATGTCTTACCCTAATTAGCCTCATTCTTTTCATCAACCCCTTGACAAAGAATGTCATAACTCAAATCTGATTGCACCCATCGGATCATGATAAGAGCGTCTAGTAGTACAGTCTCATTATCCCCTATGTATACTTAATAGTGCTTGCAAGAACTTTAAGTCATGGTTAACGTACAGTACGATCCCTTCAACTCATATATACAGACCGAATATGCAACCATTGATATATCGAGAGTTACATTTGAATTCGATAACGATGTGATGTATCATTGAGTAATAATAGTGACATCGTATATGCAACTAGGAAAACACATTTCCCTAAAACATATTTCTTGCTCTAGCCAAATATTTTTTCACTATTAACTAATCATATTACAGATGATGTGACGACCTGTTACTTAAAATAGCACTACTTTAATATTTCCAGAAAAATTTAAAATTTTCTTTTTAAATAATTTATTATAAGGATAACTCGTATAATAAAATAACGATCACCATGCATCTTTAAAAAAATTTAATAATGAAACTCCAAAGTTTGAATACCACAATCATAAAAATTCCAAGTCAAAACAACCACCATAATTTGAAAATGTCTAGCATAACGTAATAAGTTTCAATCTACTAGTCACCAAAGCTAATACAATAAAATCATATTAAATAGTTTTAAAACGTTCATAAAAAATCTTGTCAACTACAAGATCCTCGAGTTTGCGCTGTCACTAGTCCAAGCCTGTTCACTGCTCATCACCTCCCGTCTCCTCAACAACATCATCTGCATAGATCAAGTCTAGTGAGTCTAATGACCCAAAATACATAAACCGTGAATAACAAGTAATATGCAATAAAAGTTCATGCAAATTTAACATTACTCGTACATAGAATAATATAAGAATAAATATGTATAACGTGACTTTCCTGTATAAACATTTTCATAAAATCACATTTTCATGCTCGTAATCGTAAATCATTTTGCGTAGAGTTATGTTCAATGCAAGTGTCCCATAACATAAATCTTTTGATCAAACTAACCACAGTAGTGGGTGGACTGGATGTCCACTCCTTAATATAACATAATTCCTCCGAAGAGGTTGGAGAGGTCCCCAGACACGTTCTCCGGCTTTCAAACTCGTCGCATACCTCAAAAATAAATATTTTTCGTATCATACACACTTATGAACATCGTTAGATTATCCCCGGACATGCTGTCATAACATCCTAAAATAAATACCAAAACTGCCCCTAAAGGTTCATTCGGACACGTACGACTCCTGAATCAACTAAAATTACTTAGGACGTACCAATCGACTCGAGACTCAACTCACATGTAAAATGCATCTACTGCCCAAGGCCCTAAACCAGTCCCAAACCATGACTGAACCCCGAACCATGCACAACGAACCATGAAGACACAAGCTGCCCCAAAGGATGACAGTATGACACTTATGCGTTCCGTACGAATTTCTATCGATTCCAAGCAAAAACAAGCCCTAGACTCGACCCTTAGACATCACTTAAGACCCTGGTTTGACCTTTTCCAGCCCATGATACATGCACATCCCCTTAAACCTATTGAGTCGTGAGCCCTAAACAGCGACCTAGCATGCACATGCAGCGTACTACGACTCCAGCCACCGTGCTAAATAACCAGTCCCTAATCAATGCATAACAAGCTTATCACAGGAGCCTAAAACCCTGCCTAGACTCTAGCCACGAGCCCTGGTCCAGCCAAGCAACCAAACTCAGGCATGAACCCGCAATCACCCTTATGCAAGGCTTGATGCTTCTTCCACTATTGATGCACCAGCGGCCTATCGGTCAATCCCGGACCACATAATGACACCTAAACACATCCCATAAAGTGACCATATGTAGCAGCAAGCCTTTGAATCGATTCAGCGAAGTCAACGAAAAAAAATTCCAGAAAATGGAGAAGTTCATGCATATTATATATCGAAAACGATTATAATAACGTTGTAGCATTCATATAATCAAAACAATGAGTTTTCATGCATATTTTGTATCGAAATACAATATATAACATGATCGATACTTCAAAGAAAGTTTTAGACACGTCTTTGCGTTTTAAACGCACGAAATATCGAAAGCCGAAGCAAGGGATAATTGAGGTCAAATAGATATTTTTTGCTGCATTTTCTTGCTTCAAAAGGGACTAAATTAATCAAGGAACATTGTGTGATGATCGGATAAGGCTAATATTGGAATAAGAATCGAAAACAAATCCTCCAACACTAGCTAGGTGTTTGGCCGAGAGTGTGTGATCGCGCTTCAACTTTTAGAAAAATTTGACAATTTAAGAATCTTTAAAATTTTAAATTCTACGCATAAGTTAAATATTACCTAATTTAATTAATTATGACATAAAATAATTATTAAAATATTATATTTCGAGTAGAAGTATTTAAATCTCTTACTTTCAAATTGCTAATTAAAATATTTAACATATTTTATCTCACTCGATAAATTAAATTTATCTCTTAAATGTTAAAATTTGTAAATCCTTAAAGTGTATAATTCCTTGACTTAAAATAAAATATAACTTTTAAGTTTTAACACCTCAATCGTCTCCGGTCTCCTTTCTCAGTTTCGCGTCGAATATTCTACTGAAAAGTTAAAACTCGAAAATTATTTTAAAATTGCATGAAAATAAATATATATACATTTAAAATAATTTAACATATAGCATGCATCGCCTAAATTATTAGTTAAATAAATAAACTATTTCAATCATGCATGAGGTTGCGTTGACTGATTTTTCGGGCACGACATATGATATCTTCACCAGTAGGCAAATGGTTAATCCCCGTCTACAACATATTTGCTAGTGTTTATTTTAAAGCTGCGTCCAACCTCGACCCTGACGACCCTCTATGGAGTTGGTAAATGAATTAAATTTCATGCTAATACGTAGAGCATCTACGTTGTCCTGGATCAAAGGACTAATGATCTACAACCATAACCGTGAACAATTTCACTTGATAAATGATAACCATTTGGACAGTCCAATAGTGGACAATTTCACATGATAAATGATAAATGAGGTTACGATGACTGCCTGACTACCAGACCGTCAATAATTCAAATGGCTTAGAATAAAAGAAGATGGAACTCATAACCGATTGATTGAAAGACATCATTAAAGAAAGTTATTTATTGTCTACTTAATGAAAGACATTCTCTGACCGGTTCAGGACATTCAAGAGCTTGCACCGGTTTCATAATCAACGTGTTCATATATCAGTCCCGAGAATGATCTGGATTTATATCACTATCCCAGAAAGGAAAGATCATTTATCTTTGAAAGGTCTGAGGATAAAAGTTGTCACCATAAAAGGAAACTCTGTAGCAAACTCTTCAGAACGAGACTCAAGGATATGCCAGCAAAGAGAACATTTAATTCACATCTGAAGAACATTAAATGCGGTTGCAGCTGATGGTGACACATCCTTTCTCTATTACAAAGTTAACGTTACTCGATCTTTTTGAAAGTTGGAACTATCGCCTATATTAACAGAGAATGATGTTTGTAAGAGTAGCGTGATATACTTTATCGAATCCACGAAAGTAAAATCATCATAAGCTTGCATACTTCGAAAGTTTCAGAGCACACTCAACAGCTTTCTTACTTCATTGCTCATAAGCACGCACTGAACAAACATATATCTGATCATTTTAGGATCATCTTCGTGCTACCAAAATAAATTTAGTTGTATCAGTAACCTTTCGGTTATTTAGATTAAGTTGTGGTGTCCAGTGAACAGAGTGTTCTTAAAATCCATAATTTTAAAGTGATTACTAAGAGTTCCAAAACAGGCAGTGTCATAAGTCCTGATTAGAGTGGACTGTTGCAAAGAGTTTTGTAAAGCCAAATTCTTTTAATGAAATCTTTCTTAAAGAGGAAGAAGACTGAGGTAGGAGTTTTCAATCTCCGAACATCCATAAAAAACCTTGTATTTTTATTTCTTGCAAGCATTTATTTTTCTAGCTACATTTTGTTGATAAGCCTGCCAACGTTTTTTAAGCTATCATTGGAAATTGTGAACCGTTTTCCGCACTCAACATTGGTTCACATTTCTAATAGTTTGAGAAGAATTTCCAACCGCCACAAAATGGTTGAAAACAGAATCTTCAAAAGAATATATTTTCAAAGAGTTTATTTACCCCCCTCTAAACTCTTTCTCGATCCCAACAAGTGGTATCAGAGCGGGATTTTCTCAAACATTGATATCTAATAATTACTCATGGCATCTTTCAACAAAATTTTTACGTTCTCTAAAGAAGATTATGATGATTGAAAAATTCGTATGCAGGCACATCTAGCAGCCCAAGATGACGACATGTGGTATGTCATCACTGACAGGCCAATGAAAATTCTGAAAGTAAATACAGCTGCAACAACAACTGAAGGTGCTCCCCATATGGTTGAAAAACATCGATCTGAATGGACAGCTGATGACAAAAAAAAGCAAATCTTGATAATGTTGCAAAGGATATTCTTTAAGAGACTCTAGACAAAAACATGTTCGCAAAAATCAAGACGAGCACCACGGTTAAAGAAATACGGGAAAAACTCACACAACTATGTGAGGGCAATGATAAAACAAAAGAAAACAAGCTGACTGTGGCTATCCAGGAGTTTGATAATGTAAAAATGAAGCCGAGAGAAACTCTTACAGAATTCAACGAACGGTTCAAAAGTATTATCATCGAACTTATTTCTTTAGGAAAAGAATATTCTAACCGAGAAATATCTTTGAAGGTTATGCGAGCCCTTCCCAAAGAATGGGATGTGAAAACCATAGCGATGCGAGAGTCCAAAGATCTGAACAAGCTGGAACTCCATGATCTCTTTGCAGATCTTAAAGCATATGTGTTCGAGCTTGGAATACGAACTGAAGAAGAGCCATCCACCTCCCAACAAACAAAAGCCTTGGCAGCTACCACAGTGACTCTTCCGGTTGAAGAGTCCACAAGTAAGAAAAGGGCTGAGCTACTAAGCAATGAAGCCATGTCCCTTTTCATTAAAAATTTTGGTAAATTCATGCAAAAGAATCAATAACATATGAATAGACCTTATTTCAAAAAGGACCATACTGATGATGGTCAGGCCTGCTTTAACTGTGGAAAGAATGGACATTTTATTGCAGAATGCAATAGGCCAAGAAAGGAGGAAAAGAAACCGGTTGACAGAAGATGGAATAAAGATGACCAAAAATTCACCAAAAGGAAGAGTCAACGAGTCTTGGTCGCAAAAGAAGATAAAGGTAAATGGGCTGACTCAGAGTCAGAAAGATCAACTTCTGAAGAATCAGCCAGTGAAAGCGAAGATGAGACGACAAAGTGCCTCATGGCTAATGAAGACCCAGAATCCACAGAAGAAATGATATTTAACTTTGACTATATTGAATTAACAAGAGAAGACCTGGTAACGGCACTACATGATATGGTAAATGAGTTCAAAGGACTATCGCAGCAATTCAATGAAGCCAAAGAAGAAAAACAAAACTTGAAAAATAAGTTGACTCACTCTAGCTGTTCGCAGCAAAAGGAGGTTGACGGTTTAAAAGTAAAGTTAAGTCTAATAGCGGCTGAGAATGATTAACTGCGCAGACTGTTCCATGCCATGTTAAAAGAAAACAAACGGTTGATAAACACAATCAACACATGGAACAAGTCCTCTGCTTCTCTTAAAAGGATGCATGAGATGCAGAAACCGGTCAGAGACAGAACCGAATTAGGTTATAGCATCAATGAATGCAGCACCTCAGGAGCACCAACTCAACCGTTATTAGAGAAAGACAATTTAAAATCAATTAAATTTGTCAGATCTAGTATGGTATATGAACATGATAAGCCTGAAGTTCAAGGCACTCAGAATGTAAATCTTGAAAATAACAGAAGGCGATGTGGTTTGAGATACGTCGAAATTGAGAGTCCTAAATCCAACTGATCATGGCTAAGACGCAGGACAAATACAACCGTTCAAAACGGTTCAGTACTGTCCCGCAAAAAGTCAGGTTCAACTGGATATCACTCAAAAACTAGACCTAACCATTACTACAACAATCGACCTGTTCAAAAGAGGTACTGATTGAGTGACAATGAGAGACGGTCAAAACAACATGCTGAAAAAGAAAAGACACTGCATACACCACCTGATTATGCACATAACCGCACTCACCTTAGGACACACCATGGAAAATTTTTCAGGATAATTCAAGTGTGGATTCCTAAGGGACAGATAATCTCAGGACCCAAATAGGAAAGGGTACCAATTTCCTATTTAAATAATTTAAAGTATCGAAAAACTTGGAAGAATCCATCTGGTTCCCAGATAGTGGTTGTTCCAGACACATGAATGGAAGCAAAAGTATTTTATCAGAAGTACTCAACTACAGAGGTCCAACGATCAACTTCATTGATAATTCTAAAGGTACAGCTGTGGGTAAAGGTAAGATTATCCACGACAAAATTATCATTAAGGATGTACTTATTGTAGAAAATCTGTGCTATAACCTGATAAGCATAAGCCAACTATGTGACAACGGTTACACCGTTGAGTTTCACAAACTCATATGCACTGTAAAAACTGCCGCGGGTAACACTGTGCTAACTAGTCATGGAGAAAAAAATACATATAAAGTAAAATGGAATGATGATTGTCTTAATACACCTACTTGCTTAATTGCCATAAATGGTAATAAAAATTGGATTTTGCATAAACGACTTAATCATATTAATTTCAAATCTATTGCTACTATTAGCAAACTTAAAATGGTATCTGGCTTGCCTAACATTGACTTTGCTAAAGATAGATTTTGTAATGCATGTCAACTAGGTAAACAAGTCTGCTCAACTTTTAAGAACAAAGGAAGAAACTCATCAGCAAGATGCCTGGAACTTCTTCACATGGATTTGTTTGGACCGATATCGGTGATGAGCTTAGGGGGAAAGAATACACTCTTGTGGTAATTGATGACTTCTCCATATTTACATGGGTAATTTTCTTAAGCTCCAAAGTTCAAACCGCGGCTCAACTAATCAAGCTTCTCAAAAGACTTCAAAATGAGAAAACTGGAGCTGTATACAGAATCAGAAGTGACAGAGGAACTGAATTTCTGAACCAATTCCTGTCATCCTATCTTGAAGATAAAGACATAAAACATGAACGGTCAGCTGCAAGATCACCTCAACAGAATGGAGTAGCTGAAAGTAGGAACCACACAATGAAAGAAGCAGCTAGGACCATGCTGGCAGAATCCGGTATATCACAAGGGTTTTGGGCGGAGGCCATCAATACAGCCTGCTATACTCGAAACCGGTCTATGATCATAAAAATCATGAAAAAACTCCATATGAAATCTGGACCGGCAAAAAACCAGAAGTTGGATGTTTCTGCATTTTCGGTTGTAAGTGTTTATTCATAATAATGGCAAGAGACCACTAACCGCATTTGATGTAAAAGCTGATAATGATTTCTTCCTGGGATACTCAGCAGCAAAGCATATTGAGTTTATAATAAAAAAAACGCTCACTGTTGAAGATTCCATACATATTGTATTTGATAAATCATTCATATGTCATGACAATAGTAGTAGCAGCATTCATGATTTGATTAATTAACTTGATGCTACTAATCTTGAAGCTAGTAGTGATGACAATATAGATTTGAGAAAAACAGGTGAACACATCTTGGAGCAAGATCCAACTGCTCAAGAACAAACTCAACAGACAAATGATCCTTAAATTATTCAAATGGAGGAAGAGACACTAGTACAAGAAAATGAAATTACTCAACCAACCGAGCCAAATCCATATGGACCATGTCTCCGGTGGAAAAGGACCATCCGCTCGAGCTGGTAATCGGTAACCCTATTGCCCCTCTTAGAACTAGATATCAAATGATAAATGAATTTATTCATGCAGCCTTTGTTTCTTAGATAGAACCTAAGAAAATCGTTGATGCACTACATGATACAAATTGGATAAAGGCTATGCAGGAAGAACTCAACCAGTTTGAGAGAAGCAAAGTCTGGCATCTAGTTCTTCATCCTGAAAGTGTACATGTTATTGGCACCAGATGGGTGTTTAGAAACAAAATGGATGAAAACGGTTTGATAATAAGAAACAAGGCTGGATTAGTGGCCCAAGGCTATAGGCAAGAGGAAGTAATAGACTTTGACAAATCATTTGCTCCTGTAGCTAGGCTAGAAGTAATTACAATATTCTTGGCCTTTGCAGCGTTTAAAGATTTTAAGGTATATCAAATGGAAATTAAATCTGCATTCTTAAATGGTTTGCTAAACGAGGAAGTATATGTAGAGCAACCACCTGGTTTTATCAATCATATTCACCCTGATTATGTTTATAATTTAGATAAAGCACTGTATGGACTGAAACAAGCCCAAGAACATGGTACGAAACGTTAAATAAATTCTTAATTGAGCATGACTTTTCAATTGGAACAGTTGATAAAACTTTGTTTAAATTCTCAAAAGATGGTAACTCTTTTTTGTACAAATATATGTGGACGACATTATATTTGGATCAATTAATCCTAAACTGTGTGAGAGATTTTCTAAGATAATGCAGGAACAGTTTGAAATGATCATGATAAGAGAACTAAACTTCTTTCTGGGGCGACAAGTCAAGCTGTCAAAGAATGGTATCTTCATTAACCAAGCCAAATATACAAAAGATATGCTGAAAAAGTTTGGAATGGAAAATTGCTTTCAAACTATTACACCAATGAGCTCATCAATTAAATTGGACATAGATGAAGGGGAATTCTCAGTGGACACAAAGATGTACAGAGGATTAATTGGTTCACTATTATATTTAACCGCTAGCCGATCATATATTATGTTTGCTGCTTGTTTATGCGCACGATTTCAAGCAAATCCCATGCAATCTCATTTTACTACCGTAAAACGTATTCTTAAATATCTTATGGGCACTATTAATGTGGGACTTTGGTACCCAAAAGATTCCAGTATTCATCTTATAGGATATTCAGACGCAGACTATGCCGGTTGTAAGATCGACAGGAAAAGTACAAGCGGTTCATGTCAGTTTTTGGGTGATAGACTGATATCGTGGTTTAGCAAGAAACAAAGGTCCATCGCTACATCAACCATTGAAGCGGAAATCCTTGTGGCTGGAAGTTGCTGTGCTCAAATGCTGTGAATACAAAAGCAATTGAAAGATTATGGCATTCAAGCTAATGAATCCTCCTATCTTCTGCGACAACACCAGTGCAATATCAATCACATATAATCCTGTTATGCACTCTCAGACAAAACACATTGACATCAGACACCATTTAATCCGAGAACATGTCATGAAAAAAGAGATTTGGCTTGAATATGTTAATACGGATAAACAAGCAGCTGTTATATTCACGTAACAGTTACCAGAGGCTTAGTTTTCATACTTTCGAAATACGCTTGGTTTAATCGATTTATCTTGATATGATTTGTTTTTGTTGTTTGAAATGCAGGAAATAAAAAGACAGAGACAACAGTAAAACATAAAAATACTTTTATTAATGAAGACGGAAGCGTACATCAGCTAATTCCTTCTTAACTGCCCTCCTCCAGAAGGCCAACCAGGTGGCCAGCCCTCCGATGGAGGTGCGCATAAAGTTTTCTGAGACGGCAATCCGTCTCAGGGTCCTCTGCTCTTTTAAGAGCATGATGAGGTAGACACCTTCCTCAGAAAAGATCTCTGAAGAATCAGCAACACGGAGGTGCCGCTGATACTTCTTCGTCCAAGATGTCATTATTGCCACCCCTTTAGGGGTAGCAACAAGTCATCCCCCAAGGGAGGACTGGAGTTCCTGGACTTTCATCCAAGTTGAAAACGTCTTCTTCAAGACTATTGGAATATTTCATGTTCGCAATCTTGATTTTGATGTTAACAAAACTTGTTATTTTGTTTCTAATGATTTAACTAAGTGCGCAGAAAGCTGGAACTGATCAGTTAAATGAGCCAAAACTAAAGCTATAATCGAGATGCAAACTGAAAACATCAACTGATCAACTAAACTGAATCAGATCAACTGATTTCTCAAAGAACGGTTAAACTGATTGTCCAACTGATAGGTAGTTCAGCAGAAGATCTTTAGAAGTCCAGCCAGCTGATGAAGAGCTCAACTGATGAAAAACCCAGCTGACCAGTTCAACTGAAAGAGTGAAATCAGTTCAAATGACGAGTCAACTAATTTCATCAGCCCAACTGAAGATCATTTCAAATGACCAGTTAGGAACATCAGTTAGGGACCCTTCAGTTGCAGATCAAGACAAGCGTATCTCAGTGGACTTCAACTATGCACAAAGATACAAATATCTGTACGATCAAAGGTACAATAGTGGACGTTGCAGCAAAGATTAAAGCCAAGAGAATCCTGGAGGCATGTCAGAAAAGTCAAGACACATATACCAAGGAACGCATTCAAAACTGCAATGATCACATGTGATGAGTCTTGAAGTACGGTTTCAATCCCTCTATATATACAAGCTCAAGACCTTAAGCAAAAGAACAAGAGAGAGCACATACTAGAGTGTGTAAAGATAAAAAGAAAGGGCACACATATTGCATATCAGCTTACAAGAAGCAATCAGCCCAGAGGGAACACTTCATCGTGTTATCAGCTTAGTTTAGAAGCATATTTCCCTTAGTGTGTGAGAACACTTTCGGGTAGTTTTCAGAGATCAGTTCTCACACATACACACCACCACTCAAATATAGTCTTCCACGAAGACAATAAACTTGTGTTTGTAGTCTTTTTCACATAGACGTTAAAGAAATATTGACTAGAAGGTGCTGCCTTCAGTCTAGTCTAGTAGTTCAGTTAGGAAGTAGTGTAAATTCTAGTTGAGTGGGTTGGTACAAAGAGTTGTATAAATCAAAGTCTTCTAGTGAATCCTTCCCAAGGGGGTAGAAGGGGTAACGTAGAAGCAGTTGAAGTTTCCGAACATCCATAAACATATCTTGTGTATTTTTCTGATTAAATATTGTTTTCAAACTGTTTGCATCAGTTGGAGTATTCGTCAGTTCATTTTCACCATAACTAAACTGATTAATGCAAAAAATAATCTAACCTTTTTCAGTTATTCAATTACACAGGATATACAAAATATATCAGTGTTTCTTAACGAAAAATTATTTCGAGTGTTTTCCGCTTGGTTTTAACTCCAAATTCGATCTAATTCATCTGGTTATACATTCTTAGAAAATGAGCTATTGCAGCTCTTGGAGAATATTTTGTTTGAAGTAGCTCAAGGTGCTCTGCAAACGATCCTTCAAAGACGATGTCTTCCATAGCAGCTTTCCGGGCCACAACTATGGACTTCATGAACTTATCAGCTAGATCCGGCTGGCTTGAACTGTTTCCCTTAACCACCTTTCTTTACCTGTGTTTTTTTTCGAGTGATTGTGTAGATAACACTTCTACTTGTATTTATAGATAAGAACCATACGAAGAGTCGCCATCATTATGACTGACACAAGGATATGAAGAGCTCATCTGTCAAACTACCGCCGGTTCATCTCCCAAGAAAACTTTTTATGCACATGTTTAGGGGGAATATTGGTTTAGTCGATAAATTAATGGGCTTTTCAATTGTTTCCTCTCTAATAATATCATCCAATCGGTTCAGTTTTTATTTTTGGGGGACGATATTTCCACGTCATTTCGTAAAAATTACTCAAACTCTTCGTACGCCCTGGTTGACGTGATGGTTATCTCTTTGAAATTTGAAAATAGTCATTTTACCGCCGTATAAAATGTTTCAAAATTTTTAAAGAAAAATCCCTCCACTGATAGTCCTCCGCGTGGATGTTTTGACTCTCTGAACCGAAAATCCATATTCAGATTTTGCATCGTCCTCATCCTTACCTTGCTACTAACATTCGAAATTTTTTTTTCTCTGTTAAATTGTGTCTAAGCTCTTCTTACAGGTGTTTATTTCGATTTACCTTCTTCAAAACACAATTATGGCCGCCTAAATGGCTCACAATAGAGTTGCTGTCAACTTCACATTAGTACTTGCTATGACAAACAAGCCGATGCAAGCCATATTTCGTATGCTTTAATCTTCTGGGCTTCGTTCCTTTCTAGGCTGCAGTGACAAATACTCCAAGACTCTATTGAAGGAATTCTTCGATTCGGCATACATGAAGAACAGAGAAATTGTATGCGCTGTTCAAGAAAAAAATTTCAATTCACCCAGAAGATGTTTGCTGAATTGTTCAAACTACCTGCTGCTGGAATTACTGATTTCTACACACTTCCAGAGGGCAATATTGATCTTTGGAGAAGCAATTTTTCCATCACCGAGTCTCCAATTTCTTCTCCAACATGTCAGAAACGCGATCTGAAGATCGAATTCAGGCTATTAGCTGATATTGTGGCAAAATGAGTTTCTGCCAAAGCTGGTGCATATGAAAAAATAAATTTGGAAAATTTATTCTCATGGCCCCCATTTCATCAAATCTGCAGATCAACTAGTTATATGTTCTGTTCAAGACACTGGTAGCTAGGATAAAGAAAGATAACCAATCTCAAGGGTTTGCGGTTCAAATCTGCCATATGCTGATTAATGTAGGGGTTCAACCGGTAGATATTGCTGAAGTTGGAAAGACCAAGTTGTTCAATTGGCAAATGGTTGAAAACTTTATCAAGAAGAATCGATCAACTGATGAGAAAATAGTCTCCATCAAAACAGAGACCGGGGTAGAATTTGTGAAACAAAAGAAGCAAAAGAGGACGGTTCCGACTTCCAAAAAAACCAAGAGGAAGCTGATCCTAAAATTCAGTTCTGATGATGAATCCAAGGACGACATTCCAGTCTCTCAAGTTTTCAAGAAGAAACGGTCGGAAAAACGAAAAACACAAAGACAAGCTGATTAAACATTTTTCTGTACCACTGGTTCCTCCCCCGATCCTCGCAATCTATGCCACAATGCTCAAGGGAATTCAAATTACTGAAACAGAAATTGAGTCCTCTTACTCAGGAGTTCCTATCATTCTCTCAACAGACAAGGGCAAACAAGTCATGATCGAAAATCCACCAAAAAACAATTCAGTCCATACAGCCATTATCCTTACCATCGAACGTGTCAATGAGCCGTTCAAAAGAAGATGGAAATGTTTGATCAATTGGTCCAATTTCAAACCGTTGCAACCTTGACTCATTGATTCAAACCGGTAAGATCAAAGCAGCTGCCAAGCTTGAACGATCCATCTTGGAATGGACAGAAACATCTGATATTCCAACTGCTCTACATCGTTGAGACTTTGTGGAACTTCAGATGAAAGAAAGTACTCTCCGAGCCCTCATTCAATTGAGACAGAACAACTTTAATCCCACCTGCCCTACTACAAAGGATGACTCAGCCATTATCTCCCAACTTGAGATGGATGCCACATCGCTTGCTATGAATGTTGCTCTAATGCGACAGGACTTTCACCTTCCAGCAGTTGCAGAACAGAGTAAGCTTGACTCTACATTGAAACTACATGAAGACCCGAGCCCTGAAAAGTTCAAAGACAAATCCAAAATTCATTATCATTCATCTACATCATCCGGTACATTTACTAAACCTTCTTCACCAGAAGTGTCTGTCGAAACTGCTCTACTGAATAATGAAGAAAACACTCTTCCCCCAACTGAGATACTCATGCCAGAGAATGATCCCATTATTGAACAACCCTGCCCCCAGGATGTCTCAGACTCTCTTCCTGCTTCTCATGCGATCTATGAGATCGAAATACCAAATCAGCCAATCCATGTCCGAGCATCTCTGAAGATTAGCCTCTATCCGTTTAGGAGGCTGTGAAGTTTTTATCTGATTTTGATAACAACAAAACCTACAAGGAAAAATCCCTGTCTCCATGAACCCTCCCTGTTACAGACTTTCCTCTAGTTACTCTCCAAGAACCATCAATTTTATCTTCCAAAGATCTTCAGAATGATGAGGTAACTATAACATGCATACATACAGATTTTCCTACATCTGTAGCTCTAGATGCAAAGGTTAACACTAGCAAGTCACCCTCTACCTCAACTGGTGATATTGACAAAATAATTGAAGACATAACCGCAGAACTCGACTAGCCTCAGCCTTCAAAATTTGTTGGAAAAGCATCATCTTCTCAACTGGCCTCTTTCAAAGCCAGATCACGTTCTAATCAGGCTGCCTCTGAAGAGGAAGATCATTCAGAAGTAGATGGCCAAAAAGAGATTCTATCAAAACTTGTCAACTTAGACCATTCAATCCTTGCTCTAAACCGCAAGCATTTTGATCTCAAAGATGATTTCAAATGCTGAAGTCGGATCTTTGTAAAGACTTCTCTGCCATGAATGCCAGCATCTCCCTACGTCAAGACAAGCATAATTCTGCACATCTAAACATGTGTCTTGAAGTCTCAGGCCAAATAAATCGTCTGCAAGATCATGTTGACCAACGTATGAATGCTCAAGGAGCTCAACTCACAGAAATTATGGACTTTTTGGTTCATGATTATGTCAAAAAGGTGGAAGAGAAAGACAAAGAGTCATCCAACAAGCTGAAATTTCAGTTATGAAAGAACTAAGAGAAAGGGGAGAAGCTGATCAAGCAGGTCAAAAGTAAAGCATTTTTTTAATATCTGTTTTTCTGTTTAAACTGTTTAGGTTCGTGATAGAAATTGTAATTTCATCTACTCAATGAAATACAATTTTTGATTATGTCTTAATACATGCCATCCATTAATATATGTAAAAAATTGTATAGCATTGCAGCTGGGTTTTGTCATCACCAAAAAGGGGGAAATTGTTAAATAAATTATTACCAAAAGTTTTGGTGATCGACAAAATCAAAATAGCACTTCACTATTTCACGAAACAGCTGCTTATCTTTTGTAACAGATTTTAGCTCAACCACCAGCTCTCAACCGACTTAAGCCAAAAGAGTTCTAACCGCTCTATCAAAGGATATACTAGAGAAACTTGACTGCCTGACTCCCAGACCGTCATTAATTAAAACGGCTCAGAATAAAAGAAGATGGAATTCTCAACCGATTGATTGAAAGATATCATTAAAGAAGGTTATTTATTGTCTACTTAATTAAAGAAATTCTCTGTCCGGATCATGACATTCAAGAGCTTGCATCGGTTTCATAATCAATGTGTTCCTACATCAGTCCTGAGAATGATCTGCATTTATATCACTATCCCAGAAAGGAAACATCATTTATCTTTGAAAGGTTTGAGGATAAAAGCAGTTACTATAAAAGAAAACTCTGTAGCAAACTCTTCAGAACGAGACTCAAGGAAATGCCAGCAAAAAGAACATTTAATGCTTATCTTAAGAACATTAAATGCGGTTGCAGATGAAGGTGACACAGCCTTTCTGTATTACAAAGTTAACGTTACTCGATCTTTTTGACCGTTGGAACTATCGCCTATATTAACAGAGACAGATGTTTGCAAGAGTAGCGTGATATACATTATAAAATCCACGAAAATAAAATCATCATAAGCTTGCATACTTCGAAAGTTTCAGAGCGCACTCAAAAGCTTACTTACTTCATCGCTCATAAGCAGGCACTGAACAAACAGATATCTGATCATTTTAGGATCATCTTCGTGCTACCAAAATCAATTTACTTGATTCAGTAACCTTTCGGTTATTTAGATTAAGTTGTGATGCCTGGTGAACATAGTGTTCTTAAAATCCAGAATTGTAAAGTGATCACTAAGAGTTTCAAAATAGGCAGTGTGATAAGTCCTGATTGGAGTGGGCTGTTGCAAAGAGTTTTGTAAAGCCAAAGTCTTTTAGTTGAATCTTTCCTAAATAGGAAGAAGGGGTGACGTAGGAGTTTTCAACTTCGAACATCCATAAAAACCTTGTGTTTTTATTTCTTGAAAGCACTTACTTTTCTAGCTATATTTTGTTGATAAGCCTGCCAACGCTTTTTAAGCTATCATTGGAAATTGTGAACCGTTTTTCGCACTCAACAATGGTTCACATTTCTAACAGTTTGAGAAGAGTTTCCAACCTCCTCAAAACGGTTGAAAACTGAATCTTAAAAAGCAAATATTTTCAAAGAGTTTATTCACCCCCTTTAAACTCTTTCTCGATCCCAACACATACGTTGGAGCTAGATTTCATGGTACCTTTTGTATACTCGAGGACTTTATCTGTGCAGCTTGAATGTGTATAAAGATAAAATAAATATCATAATTGGATAAAACCATAATATATTATTAAAATAAATATTGTTTTCCATAAGAGTCTATAAAGCTCGATCCACAAGTTGGATCGCCGAGCACTTACTCTAACATTTATTCCGCACCTTTATCAATCCATTTACTTGGGAACTATTCAATGTAGGACTTTTAATGACTTCTAATGACTTTTTAAGTTTAGAAGTATTCAATCAAGACTTTTGAATACTCTATAGATGTCTAGTGATATTCAAAATAGACTTTCATAGAGCTTTAAAAAGTCAAGTGATATTCAATGTTTATTTTTAAAACCTCTATAAAAATCTAGATGCATTCAAATTTTCAATAGAATTTTAATAACTTCAAGGAATTCATTAACATACAAATATTAAAGTCTAAGGTACAACTATAAATTTTTAAAAATTGTATTTGGTTTAATCCAAAGCATTGGATGGATTGTTAAAACTTCTAACTCATACGCAAACTATTTCTCTATCTCACATCACTTCTCTTTCATCT
This sequence comes from Primulina tabacum, assembly GCF_025594145.1. Lineage (NCBI taxonomy): Eukaryota > Viridiplantae > Streptophyta > Magnoliopsida > Lamiales > Gesneriaceae > Primulina > Primulina tabacum. The sequence goes on along the minus strand of NC_134556.1, from coordinate 2,626,820 downwards.
TTTCTTCTCTCATCTAGGGATGATAACTTCCCCACAAGTTTGGGGTCACGCGGGGAAAACCTGAAATAGGGATGAAAATCTCGATTTTTTCTGGTTTGGTTTCCGGGAATTTTTTAATCCCCGAAGTAGTTCGGGATGGATATGAATTTGCTATCCCTATCCCCGAACTCGTCCGAAAGTAATATTAATAAAAAATAATAATATTAGTATTAATAATATTATTTCAAAATTATTATTAATAATAATATTATTAATATTGATATTAATATTACTATAATAACTAATAATAATATATAACAATAAGTTTTGGTTGGAGAAAATCTCCGAATACGTCATCGTTTAATATAACCCGGAAGAGGGCGGGATGAGAATTTAATCCTTACGGTTCAGATTCGGGGAAAAAGCGATAATCGAGGCGGATATGAGATGAGGATGTAATTCGAGGACAAGGATGGGGACAAACCCGTCTCCACCCTGCCTTGCCCCATTTTCATCCCTACTCCCATATATCTCTATCGCTCTCTCTAATTTTCTTTTTAGAGTTTTCATTTTTTGACTGATTGCTCATTTTATTTTAATATAATAGGAAATTTTTACTTTTAAAATTGATTTTTTGATTTTTAACTTATAATTTATACAAATGAATATAATATTTAATAATAATAAAAACGATTCAAAAAAATGACAACATTTAATTCTTAATAGTTAAATTGTAACGTCCCGAAAATTCGAAGATCCATGTTAACCACATGCATGAAAGTTATCAAATTTCTTATATATTTTAATTAAATTGTTTTAATTGCATCTAGTAAATATGGTTGGCAAGTTTACATGTTTAAAATATGATTTCAACTAGAATTCTTAAAACTATGTTTTAAAGGTTATTCGAGATGCGATCGAGGAACAGAGACCGGGGGCCAGATCAGGGAAAATATTTTATTAAATAATTATTTTTAATTGTTTAATGTGTAGTGTATTTTTAATGGAATTTTCGAATATGAAGTATTTTGAGGTGATTTTATACGCCGAGTAGTATTTTTAAATAGTATTCGATTTTCGCCTTGCCCCTAGCATAAACTTCAAGATCAAACCTCTAAAATTCTGTCTGCAGAGGTTTCTATGCTGATAACAAAGCCAAGAATTTTCACTTTATGCTCAAAGCGTCCGCAACTATATTAGCTTTACCAGGATGATAGCTAATTTCACAGTCTTTGACGAGTTCTAGCCATCTTCGTTTTCTCATGTTCAGCTCCTTTTGGGTGAAGAAATATTTTAGACTTTTGTGATTCGTATAGATCTTGCATTTTTCACCATACAGGCAGTGTCTCCAAATTTTAAGCGCAAATACACTGCTGCAAGCTTAAGGTCGTGCGTCGGATAATCTTTCTCATGGACTTTCATCTGTCTAGACGCATATGCGATGACCCGATCATGTTTCATGAGAACTACGCCTAATCCTAGCTTTGAAATGTTTGCATAGCTAGAACTGACGCGTTAGTGCGCGCTTGCTTGAACTGATCAAAACTGATTCGACACTCTGGTCCCCATACAAATTTCACATTCTTCTTTGTCAAAGATGTTAAGGGTACTGCAATGGACGAAAAACCTTTGATGAACTTGCGATAGTAGCCTGCTAAGACTAAGAAACTAAATATTTTTGTTACACTTTTAGGCACCGGACACTCTTTAACTGCCTCGACCTTGGATAGGTCGACTTCTATTCCTTCACTCGAAATTATGTGTCCTAAGAATGCCACCTTTTCTAACCAAAACTTGCACTTGCTGAACTTTGCATATAATTGTTGCGACTTTGATTGTTGCACTCCCAAGAGCAGGTTGTCCACAAGTAGTATAATTCGGTGAGTCCGAATATCGTATCCACAGGGAAGCTAAGTTAATTACAAGTCCACTACAATGTCTTTTTGTTTTGTTTTTGTTTTTGTTTCTTTTTAATTTTAATTGTTTGAATCTTTAATGGGTAAATTTTAATTGTTCAAATTTTAATTTCAGTAGTTGAGATTAAAGTATCCACTCTTGGTATTTTAATAAAGTTAACATTAACGAACATTATTGAAATCCCCTTAATAAAATGGTTCCAATATATTAAATAATCATATTTATAATATGTTATATATTATTATCTTATAAGTATATAATATATACCAAAACTTATAAATGTGGTCAAGTATTTATTGTGCTATATAAATTTGTAAACACTGAATCAAGGTTCCCACTTTAAATGGTTGGTAAAACCAAACTAACATTTAAATGGTATCAAGAAATTAATATTATGATATATTTATATATAGTAAATCAAGGTTCCCACTTTAAATGGTTGGTAAAACCAAACAAACATTTAAATGATTCCAAGAATTTAATATTATAATATATTCATATATAATAAATCAAGGCATCCACTTTAAATGGTTGGTAACACCAAACTAAAATTTAAATGGTTCCAAGAATTTAGTGTAACATATAGCAACAATAAATCAAAACTCCCACTTATAAGTAGGGTATAAAAATGCTTAAAGAAATAAATATAACATAAACAATAAATAATGATTAAATAATATAAAACATAGATTCTTACCTTTAAGTAACCTTATTATCATGCCAAGAGTTTCACCTTTTCATCTCAACTTTAGGAAGTTATCTATTCATTATTCAAAGTGTAAAACTTTGAATATGAAATTAACATGCTAATTATATTTAAATGAAGAAATAAAGGAAAAATATAGAGAGAAATATTATGAACTCAAAGGTTTGTTCATAGAATGAGGGATATCTCAATACATTACAATGCACCCCTATTTATAGCCAAATTTGGGGAGACAACCACAAATAAAATATTATTTTTTTACACAAAAGTCTTCATTAGTGTTCCAAGATATTATATTATATTACACATCACTTTTGAAAATCTTCTTCTTGGAATTTGCTTCTATACATAAAAAGAAACATGTGGATAATTGAGTTGTCTAGTTGTGGTATTTTTTTCAAATCATTTGACCAAGTAATTTGAGAGATAATGTCAAAATACTAGAGCATGGTAAAACTGCCACTCCTTTGGTAACTTTATTTGTTGCTTAATTTGATCCCAATTGTGAGAGGATTTTTATCTCATGCTTGACACCAATATTATTGATATTAACATCAATTTTCTACAGGTCCAAGAATCATCTTAATCCCATTTGCAACGCTAAGTTTATTCTTGTTTTATCGAACCTGTAAAAAATAGTAAAAACTTGTAATTACACAACAACTTATATTTTATACAATTTATTATAAAACATATAATATTTAAACATTTAATAAAACAAAAACTATATATTTATATTATAAAACATTTAATTAATGTACAATTTTTATGTTTATCACACCTCCCAACCAGCTTATTGCTAGTCCCTAGCAATTTAAGCGTTAATAACAATACAAAACATATTGACTAATTTAAATAGAAATGTAATCAAAACTATCTGTGTTTAAATTAAATTTGAAAACTGTCAAAGTTATATCAAGATAATCATAATTATAATTTATGAAATAATTTGAGATGATCAATTCAAAGCTTATTTCCGGTAGTTAAATGTACACGACCTTCAGAAATTCCTAGTAAAAGTCTCAACTCCATATCCTCACAGGTTAATAAATGTTTCAATTTATGGCAAGGATTTCTCTCATGGAGTTGGAATACAGATAAATGCTCAGAAAAATGGTTTACAGAATGCAGACAGACAAACGAGCCAAACTAATCAAAAGATAGAAAATCCATTGATTCAAATCTAGTTGTTCTTATTATATATTTTTTCCTGATTTTTTTTAATTTTTTTTTGCATAACATCATGGAATCAGACTAAGTTTATGCTTCTTGACCACATATTTATTTAATTTGTACAATAAATTTCTCTCTCTTTTTTGTTTTTTTTTTTGTTTTTTTTTTATGAGATATATATGGGTCGTAGCATATAACTTAAAAATTACATAGATCTTCAATATCTTTCTTTTTGTATTTTTCTCCCTATTTTTCTGGAAATATCATTTTTTTTCTTCAAAATAAGAACTCAAGATCTAAACAATAGATAGTCTCTCTCATGATCAATAAAGGCTCGAAAGCTGTTTTCTCAGTCCTCTCCACTCACTCACAAAATATGTGTGAGTTTAAAATTATAGGCACTCTTATAGGATATATCTTGAGCCATATACTTTAATACCTGATTTTATCACAATGGTTAATCACTCAAAAAGATTTCATAAATCATATTTTTATATTGATCAGAATATTAAAATTGACTTTTTTTTTCAAATAAAAATTTAAACATTCTTAAATAGATTAATGCATGTTCTAATTTAAATCTTTCAAACATGTAATGTATGACATTTTTGCAAAAATTACTAAGATACGAACAATAAACATGATTTTATTTTAAAATAATATATATTATTTTTTTTATTTATTTTTTTTAAAAAATTTTTTTTATAAGTTTGTTCTCCCCCCAATCAGAATATGACATTGTCCCTAATGTCAAAATAACTATTAATAAAGAGTACGTAATGAAAGAGATATCACCTGGAATTTTATTGAAGATAACAAACTGAAACAAACGCAAACCAATCCACGACTTTTGAATCAATGATCCAACTTCCTTTTCTTACTGCTTGATTGCGACCAATTGATCTTTGTTATCATCGGATCAGGCTTATGAACAAAAGCTTCCAAATCATCAATTAATTGGTCGGCAGTCGAAGCACAGATGAGCATCCGTCGTGAATTTTCTGAAATGAAATTCTGTTCCACAGCTTTATCAAGAAATGTCAACAAACTGTCAAAGTAATTATTGATATTCAACAAGCCCACAAGTTTATTATGGATATTAAGTTGTGCCCAAGAAACAGTGTGAAAAATTTCTTCTAATGTACCAAAACCACCTGGTAGTGCAATAAAAGCATCAGAATTTTCAATCATTTGAGTGATTCTTTCATACATAGAAGAAACTTTTAATTCCTCCCCAATCGTAACACCTGTAATATTTCCTTCAGCTAAAGCTGTAGGAGTAATACCCAAAACCTGACTACCTCCAAGATGAGCAGATGTTGAAACAGATCCCATTAACCCAATATTACCTTCCCCATATACTAAGTGAGTTTTTCTCTCAGCCAATATCTTTCCAAGATTATTCGCTGCTTCTACAAACACTTCATTTTTTCCAGGACTCGACCCACAAAATACACAAATATTTTTCAATGTTTGTGCAGAGGATTCAGCCATGTTTTTACTCTTTTTTTTTCTGCGAAAATAAAGAGAAAGATGAGAGATTTTATAGGAGTAATATGTTATCATGACAAAACTATAGGTCACAGCTGTAAACAGAATAAATAGTAAAAACAATAATGACACGCATGCATATAAACAGTAGTGTGATTGTGGCTCACAATTTTTCTCTGGTTTTACGTCCAGAAACGGCTTCAACGCCTTCTATGAGTCGAGGATATGCTTCCCATCCAATTTTCTTATAAATTGGCAAACAGGGTCTTTTTTAGTCGGATTCCCAAGACTATGACGCTCATCTTGGAATTGTTTTCATAAACGGAGAAGTTCAATATGCACATGTCCACTAGAATGCGTCTCAAGAGTCAATAAGATGTTATCTAAAGACTCCTTACTCAGCCCATTCTTAATGAAACAAATTTTATCTTCTCTGTTATTGGAAAAACATCCCAAAGATCTGCATCTTTTGTCACAAGTCCATCTTGCACACTTATGACAAACCCCTAAACTTTTGGCCCTTCGTTTTTTCGCATAAGTGCTATTTCCTAATCCAGGCAAATACCGAATGAGCAATAATTGTGGAACTTCTCCTCCTAATCGGACCTTAGCTTCTATTACAAAACGAATATCTTCTGGAATTCCTTTTTGCATTAGCAATCTCAATCTTTCACACCTTCCTGCATAAATTTTTCTTAGAACATTTTCAGAAACAGAGGGAAAATATTTACAAATTTTTGAGAGAATTTCATCCTATTTTGAAAAGAAAAGAAATTATTATTTTTTTTTATTTTTGTATCAGCAATTGTGGGAAACTGATTTAACCGACTATGAGAGTCACGGAGTACCGTTATCCGCCATTTAACCGGGAAATAAAAAGATTAAGAAAACCTGAAATAAAAACAAACAAACTTAAATGCAACACCAAAAAATAAAAAAATAAAAAAAATCAAGGATCAGAAAGGGAAATAAACTCTTCTTGAAAGATTTCATTTTCTAAAAATGGTTTAAGCCTTTGTCCATTTACTTTAAAAATATCACCATTTTTAGGATTTTCAATATCCACAGCTCCATAAGTATACACATGCTTTACAACATATGGGCCTGTCCATCTTGATCGTAATTTTCCTGGGAATATGTGAAGTCGAGAATTATAAAGCAAAACTTTTTTACCAATCTCAAAAGATTTTCTAAGAATTGTTTTATCATGAAATGATTTGATTTTTGCTTTATAAATCCTTGAATTCTCATACGCGTCATTTCTGAGTTCATCAAGTTCATTAAGTTGCAATTTACGCAATTTGTTGGCATCATCCATGCTTGAATTTAAAGTTTTGATCGCCCAATAAGCTTTATGTTCCAATTCCACAGGCAAATGACAATGTTTTCCATAAACCAACCTATAGGGAGACATATTCAATGATGTTTTAAAAGCTGTTCGATATGCCCAAAGTGCATCATTAAGTCGCAGAGACCAATCTTTTCTATTTGAGTTAACAGTTTTTTCCAAAATTTGTTTTATCTCCCTATTAGCTAATTCAACTTGTCCATTTGTTTGAGGATGATAAGGAGTAGTTACTTTATAAGTAATACCATATTTTTTCATTAATGAAGCAAATGGTTTTATTAACAAAGTGAGTTCCCCCATCACTTATCATGGCTCGAGGAATTCCAAATCTACTAAAAATATTTTCTTTTAAAAATTTGATGACGATTTTATGATCATTTTTTCGACATGGAATTGCCTCTATCCATTTGGAAACATAATCAACTGCAACTAAAATATACAAGTATCCAAACGACGATGGAAAAGGTCCCATAAAATCAATTCCCCAACAGTCAAAGATTTCAATTTCAATGATAGGATTCAAAGGCATCATGTTTCTTTTTGAAATCGCACCCAATTTTTGACAATTTTCACAGATCTTGCAGATTTCGTGGGTGTCTTTAAACAAAGTGGGCCAATAAAATCCACACTGCAAGATTTTTGCAGCCGTTTTCTTTGAAGAAAAATTTCCTCCGCATGCTTCTGAATAACAAAATTTAATGACACTACTTACCTCATTGTCGGGTATGCAACGTCGAAAAATTTGATCTGGACAATACTTGAACAGATACGGATCATCCCAAAAAAAGTTTTTTACCTCATTCAAAAAATTTCTTTTATCTTGGGAACTCCATTGCGGTGGCATTTTTCCTGTCACAAGAAAATTTACTATGTTAGCAAACCAAGGTGTAGTAGTAACTGAAAATAGATGTTCATCAGGAAAATTATCGTTAATTGGTGTCATTTCACAAGATGATCCTATTACTATTCTCGATAAATGATCGGCTACGACATTCTCGGTTCCTTTTTTATCTTTGATCACAATGTCAAATTCTTGGAGTAACAAAATCCATCGTATCAATCGTGGCTTTGCATCCTGTTTGGTCAACAAATATCTAATAGCAGAATGATCAGTAAACACAATAGTCGGTTATCCAATCAAATAAAAACGAAATTTATCTAATGCAAATATTACAGCAAGTAGTTCTTTTTCAGTTGTGGAGTAATTCATTTGAGCATTGTTTAAAGTTCTACTTGCATAATATATCACATAAGGCTTACTGTTTTTTCTTTGACCCCAGTACTGCACCGACTGCATAACCACTCGCATCGCACATGATTTCAAATGGTAAAGACCAATCAGGAGGTTGCATGATAGGAGCTGATGTTAAATGTCGAATAATTTTATCAAAAGCATTTTGACATTCTTGAGTCCACTCAAATGCAGTGTCTTTTGTTAAGAGGTTACAAATGGGTTTAGAGATTAAACTAAAGTCCTTTATAAACCTCCTATAAAATCCAGCATGTCCCAAAAATGAGCGAATTTCTTTAATGGTTTTTGGAGGGGGTAAATTGGCAATGACATCAACTTTTGCTTTATCAACTTCAATTCCATGAGATGACACGACATGTCTCAAAACAATTCCAGAAGTAATCATGTAATGACATTTTTCCCAATTTAAAATAAGACCTTTTTCCTCGCATCTTTTTAAAACTTTTTCCAAATTTTCAATGCAATTATCAAATGTATTCCCAAAGACAGTTAAATCATCCATGAAAATTTCCAAACAATTTTCAACCATGTCGCAAAAAATGCTTAGTATACATCTTTGAAATGTTGCTGGGGCATTGCATAAACCAAATGGCATCCTTCTGAATGCAAATGTTCCAAAAGGACATGTGAATGTAGTTTTTTCTTGATCTTCGAGTGCAATGGGAATTTGATAATAACCTGAATATCCATCAAGAAAACAGTAGTATGGATGACCTGCAACTCTTTCTAAAATTTGATCCAAAAATGGTAATGGAAAATGATCTTTTCTAGTGGCGTCATTTAATTTTCTATAATCAATACACATCCGCCAACTAGATGGGACTCGACTTGTTAACAATTCACCTTTTTCATTTTTTATCACTGTGATGCCAGATTTTTTTGGAACTACTTGTGTTGGGCTTACCCACTTACTATCAGAAATAGGGTAGATAATCCCAACATCAAGTAGTTTGAGAACTTCAGTTTTCACAACATCTTTCATGTGTGGATTTAATCTCCTTTGTGGTTGTTGAGATGTTTTAGCATTTTCTTCTAAATGAATTTTGTGTGTGCAAATTAGTGGATTAATGCCCTTGAGATCTTTTAGTGTCCAACCAATTGCATTTTTATGTCTTTTAAGCATATCAACTAATTTGCCTTCTTGATCACTTTCTAGTTTGGAAGAAATTACCACCGGATATGTTTCATCTTCTCCAAGAAATGCATACTTCAATTCTTCTGGCAAGGGTTTTAACTCCAATATGGGTGGTTCGTCTTTGTTCTCATATTTTGCATCAAATTCTTTCTCTGATCCTGATAACGAGTGATACCTGATAAAATCATCAAGATCAATTTCAATATTTTCTTTAACAATTTCAATTGAACAAATATCTAATTGATCACGAGTACTCCCTTCTTGAATGTTTTCTTCCACAAGAGTTTCAATAAGATTTTCATCTTCACTTTCATCTCCTTTGTCATGTGGTTGCTTACAAAGATTAAAAACATTGAGCTCCAAGGTCATGTTACCAAATGACAACTTCATTATTCCATTCCTGCAATTTATAAGGGCATTAGAAGTTGTTAAAAATGGACGACCCAGAATTACAGGAATTGCATTACAAGCTTTGATAGGTTGTGTATCTAAAACTATGAAATCGACAGGATATACAAAGTTATCAACTTGGACCAATACGTCTTCTATCATACCTCTTGGCACTTTAACAGATCTATCGGCAAGTAAAAGTGTTACCGAAGTTGATTTTAACTCGCCTAGATTGAGTTCTTGATAAACTGAATATGGAAGTAAATTCACACTAGCTCCAAGATCAAGCAAGGCTTTTTTAATCTTTCGTTCTCCAATAATACATGAAATAGTAGGACAAACAGGGTCTTTGTATTTCAAAGTATTATTATTTTGAATGATTGCACTTACTTGTTCGGCTAAAAATGCTTTCTTTTTCACATTCAATTTTCTTTTCACAATGCACAAGTCTTTCAAAAATTTGGCATATGATGGTACCTGTTTTATTGCATCTAATAAAGGAAAATTAACTTTTACTTGTTTAAAAATATCATATATATCAAAATTCAAATTTGATTTTTTTGTATTTTTCAATGCATGGTGGTGACACTGTCTGTTGAACCTCCTCTTCGCAAGTTATGGGTTCCACTTCCTTACCCTTTGGAGTTGATTTATCATCATCTTCACAAGGTTGAAGAATGGATTTTTCCACAACCTTACCACTTCGAAGGGTAATAACAGATTTTACCTGATCCATCGATCGAGTTCCAGAAGTTCCAGTTTGTGAATAATGATCCTTGGGATTAGGCAGAGGTTGTGAAAGAAATTTACCTTTTTCATGAACATTAAGTGTAGATGCAAATTTAGCAAGAGTATCTTTCAAATCTGTCATGGTTTGAGCAGTTTGAGTATTGATAGACTCTTGCTTTGCAATGAAAGAATTCAATTTATCTTCCAAATTTCTTTTAGGTGGAGGAACATAAGGTGCATAATTTTGAAAATTTTGTTGATTTTGGAAATGTGGTTGTGAAAATTGTGCAGTATTACCATTCCTCCAACTAAAATTTGGATGATTTCGCCAACCTGGATTGTAATTTTGAGAAAATGGTTCAAAATTTGGCCTTTTGAAATTGTTCAAAACATTGGCTTGTTCATGGAGACATTCTTTAAAAGAGGGCAAAGTGGGACAATCTTTTGTAAAATGATCACTTGTATCACAGATGTGACACACAATTTCTTGAACATATTTTAATTGACCATTCTTTTTTAATTCAAGTGCCTCAACTTTTCTTGCCAAAGAGGTAAATCTAGCTTGAAGATCATGTTCATCTTTGAGAGTGTACATACCTCCACCAGATGTAGGAGATTGAATCTTGTTTGATGGTTCGATTGTACCTATAGTGTCCCAATTTTGAGCATTTTCAGCTAATGAATCGAGATACTCAATTGCCTCATTTGGATCTTTATCTTCAAATGTTCCATTACACATAAATTCAACCATTTGCCTATGTTTAGGTGTTAAGCCTTCATAAAATTGAGAAACAACTCTCCAAATTTCAAAACCATGATGTGGACAAAGATTAAGCAATTCTTTGTATCTGTCCCAACACTGATAAAAAGTTTCTCCTTGTTTTTGAGTGAAAGTGATGATTTGCCTTTTGAAAGAATTTGTTCTATGAGATGGAAAAAACTTTTTCAAAAATTGTTGTTGTAATTCATCCCAGGTTCGAATGGATCCCGATCTAAGATTTTGTAGCCAAGTTTTAGCTTTATCTTTTAAAGAAAAAGGAAAAAGCTTAAGTCGAATGGTGTTCATGCTACAATTTAGATCATTATATGTGTTGCACACTTCTTCAAACTCTCGTAAATGCATGTATGGATTTTCAGAATTTAAGCCATGAAAATTGGGTAAAAGTTGGATAATACCAGGCTTAAAATTGAAATGAGATGCATCAGGGAGAAAAACTAGACATGAAGGTGCACTAGTACGTGTAGGATTCATGTGATCTCTAAGTGTTCTTCGTCTATCATGATCATGTTGAGATTGAATTTCATCTTCATTTTCTTGGATGGGTTCTTCCGCCATATTTTGTAAAAATAAAGGGTTATTTCGAATGAGTCGACCACTAAGTGTACGTGACCAAATGCTCATGCAAATGCAAATGCAAAAGAATAAAAACACACAAAAGCAATAAAAATTCAAATAAAGAAAAATAAACTATAAACAAAATTAAATAGACTTGAAATTAAATTATACTTCCCCGGCAACGGCGCCAAAAACTTGTTGCGACTTTGATTGTTGCACTCCCAAGAGCAGGTTGTCCACAAGTAGTATAATTCGGTGAGTCCGAATATCGTATCCACAGGGAAGCTAAGGTAATTACAAGTCCACTACAATGTCTTTTTGTTTTGTTTTTGTTTTTGTTTCTTTTTAATTTTAATTGTTTGAATCTTTAATGGGTAAATTTTAATTGTTCAAATTTTAATTTAAGTAGTTGAGATTAAAGGATCCACTCTTGGTATTTTAATAAAGTTAACATTAACGAACATTATTGAAATCCACTTAATAAAATGGTTCCAATATATTAAATAATCATATTTATATTATGTTATATATTATTATCTTATAAGTATATAATATATACCAAAACTTATAAATGTGGTCAAGTATTTATTGTGCTATATAAATTTGTAAACACTGAATCAAGGTTCCCACTTTAAATGGTTGGTAAAACAAAACTAACATTTAAATGGTACCAAGAAATTAATATTATGATATATTTATATATAGTAAATCAAGGTTCCCACTTTAAATGGTTGGTAAAACAAAACAAACATTTAAATGGTTCCAAGAATTTAATATTATAATATATTCATATATAATAAATCAAGGCATCCACTTTAAATGGTTGGTAACACCAAACTAACATTTAAATGGTTCCAAGAATTTAGTGTAACATATAGCAACAATAAATCAAAACTCCCACTTATAAGTAGGGTATAAAAATGCTTAAAGAAATAAATATAACATAAACAATAAATAATGATTAAATAATATAAAACATAGATTCTTAACTTCTAGTAACCTTATTATCATGCCAAGAGTTTCACCTTTTCATCTCAACTTTAGGAAGTTACCTATTCATTATTCAAAGTGTAAAACTTTGAATATGAAATTAACATGCTAATTATATTTAAATGAAGAAATAAAGGAAAAATATAGAGAGAAATATTATGAACTCAAAGGTTTGTTCATAGAATGAGGGATATCTCAATACATTACAATGCACCCCTATTTATAGCCAAATTTGGGGAGACAACCACAAATAAAATATTGTTTTTTTACACAAAAGTCTTCATTGGTTTTCCAAGATATTATATTATATTACACATTACTTTTGAAAATCTTCTTCTTGGAATTTGCTTATTCACATAAAAAGAAACATGTGGATAATTGAGTTGTGTAGTTGTGGTATTTTTTTCAAATCATTTGACCAAGTAATTTGAGAGATATGGTCAAAATACTAGAGCATGGTAAAACTGCCACTCCTTTGGTAACTTTATTTGTTGCTTAATTTGATCCCAATTGTGAGAGGATTTTTATCTCATGCTTGACACCAATATTATAGATATTAACATCGACTTTCTACAGGTCCAAGAATCATCTTAATCCCATTTGCAATGCCAAGTTTATTCTTGTTTTATCGAACCTGTAAAAAATAGTAAAAACTTGTAATTACACAACAACTTATATTTTATACAATTTTTTATAAAACATATAATATTTAAACATTTAATAAAACAAAAACTATATATTTATATTATAAAACATTTAATTGATGTATAATTTTTATGTTTATCAATAATTTTTGATCTCGCAATACTTGCAAAATCGTCTTCAAGTGCTGATCATGCTCCTCTTGGCTCTTGGAATAGATCAAAATATCATCAATAAAAACAATGATAAACTGATTAAGGTACAGTTGAAACATGCGATTCATGAGATCCAAGAAGATTGTTGGGGCATTAGTCAGTCCAAAAGGCATCACCAAAAATTCATAATGCCCATAGCGCGTTCTAAAAGCCGTCTTATGCATATTTGTCTCCTTTACTCTCAGCTGATGATATCCCGATCAAATATCTATCTTTGAAAATAACGAAGCTCCTTGCAGTTGATCAAAAAAACCCTCGATTCGAGACAATGGATACTTGTTATTCCCTGTCACCCTATTCAATTCTCGTTAATAGATGTAGAGTCTCATACTCCCATCCATTTTCTTTATGAACAACACCGGCGTGCCGCATGGAGAGAAACTAGGGAGAATAAATCCTTTGTCTAGCAGCTCTTGAATTTGATCTCTCAACTCTTTCATCTCAGGAGGTGCTAGACGATAGGGTGACTTAGAGATCAGCACAGTACAAGGCATCAACTCAATAGCAAAATCAACCTCTCTCTAAGGTGGAACGCCAGAAAATTCGTCAGGGAACCAATTCAGAAAGTCCTTGACAACTTCCACGTCTTATATCGATAAACTGCCAGTTTCGGGTTCATATATAATACTGGCAAGGAAACCTTCGCAGTCCTTTCTTCCTTGCACGCATGCAAGAAATGATGCGCGACATCTGTCGATTTTGCGCAGCCTCGAATAAGAACGATTTCCCATTGGGTGGTCTAACAGATACAGATCTCTGTTGGAAATTGATAGTATCTCGGTTCAGTGCAAGACAATCCATAGTATCTCGAGCATCGGCAACTTAATAAGTTCCGCTCGAACGACATTCTTCTGTAATTTGAGCTCCACATCCTTAACCATGCTTATAGAGATCATATCTTCGCCCGAAGGCACTGTGACTCTGAATCCCGACTCCACATTCTCCGGTAAGATTTCCAATCGTTTCACAAAGTTTTCAGATATGAAAGAATGCGTAGCTCAAAAATCTAGCAAAGCGTAGGTAGCTACACCCGCTAACAATATTCTGCCTATGATAATAGTTGTATTTTACTCAAACAATGCCATAATGTTAAAAAATTCTTATCATCTAGGCCCATTTTAGTTTTCCATATTAGCAAATTAGTCCCAAATGTCTCGAAATATTAAAAAACGGCTCCTTTATTTTCGAAATTTTCCATAACAACCTTAACATCTTTCGAAAGTTGTCCAATGGCCCTCAAAATTTTTGAATTAATGCAATTATATCCCCAATATTTGGACTTATGTCCAATTTTTCCTCAATAATTTTTTAAAATTTCTAATTAGCCCCTAAATTTCTAAATTGACTTAATTTAGTCCCTCAGTTCTCAATCCTCCTCAATGTAATCCTAGCATGCAAACTTATTAATTCGAGCAATAAAGCAATATAAAATTCTTAGATCGACGGAGTACATGTAATAAGCGCAGTGTCAGGCTCTGCTTTCTTAACATACATCACATAAACCCTACCACTCACGGGCTGCTTCTGCCTCAGGCATTCAATAGCCTTATGCCCGTCTACTCCGCACCTGAAGCACTTGTAGGTGCCCCACATGAATTTTCCAGAGTAATGGAGATTGCATTCCTTGAAGAGCGGTCTCTCATCAGTCTTCGGGACAAATGCTCTTTGTGGCTGCCCCTTTGGTTTCTGAAGTCCATGAAGCCTCGGTGGTCCTGAAAATGGCTGCTTGCTTTGCTGCTGCTGTGGTGGAGGGGGAATTTTTCTGTGCATCTCCCACACAATATCTTTCAGTGATTGCTCCGCTCTGAAGGCCCTCGTAACAGAATCATTATAATTCATCAGATCTCCCAACAACATAACTCAGCTCATAGTAGGCCTCAGAGCATCCAGAAAGTGCCTCATTTTCTCAGCAGCATCATTAGCGATTAGGGGCACAAAGTGACAACCTCAGTTGAACTTTTTGACAAACTACGCAACAGGCATGTCCCTCTGTCGGAGACTCATGAACCCTCTCTTCAGCCTGGACCTCACGTCAGCAGTGAAGTACTTCTCGTAGAACACCTGCATAAATTCCTCCCATGTGAGGGTATTCAGATTCACCCCTCTATCAGCTCCTTTGCACTACAGAGATGCGTCATCTTCAGTAAACAACTGGCGCATCGGACCCTGTCAGCATCCTCCGTGTTCATATAGCGGAAGATCACCTCCAAAGATATAATCCACCCCTCAGCCATAAATGGATCAGTAGTAACAGAAAAATCCTTTGGATCCATCCTCCGAAACTGCATGTAAATATCATCCGAACAACCCCTGGCAGCATTTCTAGCATGCTTTTCCAATAAACGAGCCATCCCCTCGAGCACCCATGAAGAAGCATCTGGGGGTAGTCGAGGTACCTCCTCACGCCTCTCTTCCTGCCTCTCCCCCTAAGTACTCATGGAAATAACACGTCTGGGAGGCATCATTGTTCATGTCGTCAAACCACGTAACCAACATGCATTTAAATTTAAAAATACGTCTAGCCTCTTAATTCATTATCATAAAAGCATTTAAAATTCAGCATATAAACTTTAAAGCAGTAAAACTCACAGACTTGAGGCGTGACTTCTCGAGCTTCTCGGAGTGGCGATAACACAACCCTTTCGGGATCCTTCGCTCTGATACCAACTCAAACGTCCCTTACTTTTAACTTTAAATTTAAATAAATAAAAGGGAATATTTTGTATACATATAAAAATTTTCATCTAACTTCAAAATCATTCAACAGAAAAACTAATAATTTAAAAACCTCAAATGCATAAAAATCCATAAATCGTCAACCACAAAATCGTACGTCAATTTTGAAATAATTCAAAACTGAACTTCAAAATAAATCATAAAATCTTTAAATAATTAATCCTAAAAATCTTTACTTTAAAATCTAAAATCTTAATCTAATGCAGAAAATAAAAGTCCCTCGGGAGTGTACTGTGGAACACGATCCACTAAAGCGTCAGCGCCTCTCTCAAAATCATATCGCTCACGACCATTCTAATATAGTGAGTCTAATGACTCAGCACGTTCTAACCATACGTAACAAATAATAAATATATATGCACATCCAGCTTTAAAATAAATCTTTTAATAAAATAATCTAGCGTAAAAGCTCGTAATCATAAATAAATCATAAAACTTTTCATCATCGTACATCATTTTCGATGAAGTTTGATCTTTAAAAATGACTATCATATATCATATCATCATGGTCGACTTATCAGTCTAGCTATACCAAGTTACCTGGGTGCGGAGCGTTAGCAACTCTCGTCATTGGGTCGTGGCCAAATATGGAAATACGATCGTCGAGCTCCCTCCGGGGACTTTTCCTTTAAACGGGCTCCCTCTAGGGTCTTTTCTCTCACAATATTCCCATTATATCTTTGGTGTCACAGTCAATTCACAGCCTTCAAAATATCTTTCCTGTTCTTTTAATTTAAAAAATATCGTGTCCTTCAAAAATAGCATTTTTCTCGAAAAATCGTACAACATTTTCATTAATCATAAAATTATCATATTTTCATCACAAGAATTTTAAATTATCATTTAGCATGTATTATGACTCTTTGGGACACTGCCAGACCTTTCGAACTATTCGGGGATGTAAAATGACCATTTTACCCCTGGACCTCAAACTTCCCAATTTTGACTTTTTCTTATTTTTCTTGACTCGAATATATCCCATAGCATCATATAAGCTTAAATTTGACTTCTAACATTTTTCTTAGACGTGAACCCGAGCTTTTCGGTTTATTGACTTTGTAGCTAAACTATGAAGCGTTATAAAGCTGAATAAATTCAAAAATTAATATTTTCTTCCCTTATTTAAAACATAAGCTTTTCATCCCAAAAAAACCCTCGTGAGCCATTAACCAGCCCTCGTGAACCATGGTTCGAACCCCATATCCCTTCCTAGCCATTCACACACCCTAACCCTAATTGAGCCATTTTATTTCCAAAACTCTCGAGCCACCTTGGACCATCCCATGCCCAAACCACCAGCCTACCCTCTTGGACCACCCTGAACCGTCTTGGACCAAGGCACCATCCCCTGGCCCTTGAAACTAGCCGTGCGCACCCCTTCCTTTAATCATCGAGCCGCACGCGCACCACATGGATCATAGGGCTCGCGGTTGTTGCCCTCCTTCACCTAGCTTTCGTCCAGCGAACCTTGAGCCTTCCTAACCCTCCAGGCTTAGCCACACAGGGCCTTGCACAAGCCTTGGTGCCACCTCCCTTTAGTAGAGACCATCATGTGCCCAAACTCCATGGGTAACCCTAGAAAAACCTAGGTTCATCTTCTCCTTAGCCTTGCTTGTTTCCAGCCTATTTCTTTCCATTAAACGACTCTTTTTATGACCACTAACAACTCTTATTGGCAGCGTGTCCCTTAGAATATATAACGTAATTCATATATGCATAGAAACGTCGAAGTTTTGAGAAATATACGTCCATACATTAAAAAATTTGAGCTTAAACATTTTTCGTGCTATAAACAATAAATCATGCATAATATTATTTGAATGGTGCAAAAAGAAAGTTTAGAAGTGTGCTTTTTTGTTTAGAATGCTCGAATATTCAATCGTTGGCGTGGGTTGCAAAGAAAAGCGAACGGGAGACGAACAACCTTGGAATTTTCCCTCAAATTTTCGAAAATATAGTGTGTGTGTGTTGTGTGTGTGTTACGGCCAATAGTAGTCTTAGAAGCCTAGGATTTGATTTTTAGTTTAGTATTTTAGGTGATTTAGGAGTCTAAAGTTTAGACTTTTTAGGATTTTTGCTTTGAAAGTAATTAGGTCCATTAGTCATAGGTAAATTAGGCCCATTAAGGCCCAACTAAATATAAAATAAAAGTTTACAAATATCCTTCGTTTGACTAACACCGGCTTCCCGGAAAAAATAAGGTTCAACTCGTCAAATAATTTGGACTATAACATTTTTGGAAAATTTTCATCGTATTAAATCATTTTTAGAGCGTTAAAAATATTTATCGAAAAATATTTTTCATCTTGGTAGTCCACGATCTCCTTTCCCCAGCTTAATAAAAAATCCGAGCAAAATCCTTACTTTCATGAAATCATGCATTTTATACATTTAATTATATAAAATATATCATTTAAAATCAATTAAATAAAATAAATAAGCAATTTGCATGTATGCGGTTTACGTGGACTGATTTTGGACGTTAAACCATATGATCACTATAACGCCCCAAATTCGACGACTGTTCTCACTGTACAAAGACGACTCTTTCCAGCGTGCTTGTGTCCTCACTCACACGCACCCTGGGAAACTTCCCAGGAGATCGGTCACCAATTCCAACATTGCCCCAAGTCAAGCACGCTTAACTTTAGAGTTCTTATGTGATGAGCTACCGAAAAGAAGATGCACCTTCTTGATATGATTAGTACATATCAAATCCTTTAAGCCATCTTCAACTGCACAGTCTCATACCTGAACAGTTTCGGAATCCCTCTTCTTCCGGTGTAAGATCAGTTCATTCATGTATTCTCCGCCTAGAAGCTTGTCAGGAACCACTCATTGTCCGTGCAACCTCATGGCACCGGCGATCATCCCCACTCTCTTCGGCCTCGGGCCTCACATGCCCACCAACTTCTACTCGGTTCGTCCCCGAACACCGTACTAAGAGAGGTCAACTCTAATACCATCTGTAACGCCCCAGATTCGACGACTGTCCTTACTGTACCAAGAAAAGTTTTTCTAGCGTTCTTATATCCTCACTCGCACGAACCCTAGGAAACTTCACAGGGGGTCACCCATCCCAAAATTGCCCCAAGTCAAGCACGCTTGAATTTGGAATTTTTATGTGATGAGCTATCGAAACAAAAATGCACCATCTTGATATGAGTAGTACATATCAAATCTTTCAAGTCCTCCTCAACTGAATTTGAATTATGTTCATTAGTTGTAACTTTCGTATCATCGTGTCAGTCGATGAATCCATCTACGTGTAACAATGGTACCCGACGGCGGGGACATCAGTGACAGCATTAAACATCCACTGAGCCTTGGCCTTACATGTCATCGTGTCATAGTATTAGTCACAACCAACTCTCATTCTTCAAAACATGTTATCATATTCATCACTTAATAAAACCATGCATATACGTAAATTTTTTTTAAAATCAAGCATGCAACGTATTTTTTCATAATTACATAAAAGTCATATATGTGCTAACATAAGCATTTAAAACATGTCAAATCGTGTATAGGGCGCTGCCAGGACTTCTAACTCGACTCGAGTGCAAAATGACCATTTTGCCCCTAAAAACCCTGATTGACCATTTTACCCCAGGACCTCAAAATTTTGACCCAAAGCCTACCAAACTCCTCAAAACATATTAATAAGCATTTCCTAGACGTAATCTCGAGCCCGTTTTCAAAACTTGCACGAGTCGTTTCAAAACTTGCACAATTCGTGTCAAAACTTGGACCGGGATCCCGATTTTAATCCGAATCAACTCGAAACATAACCAAAGATTTCCCAACTTAAACCATGACTTGAACCTACTCGACCATCCCCTAAACCACTCATTCCAGACCTCTTAGGGCCTATGAACCATGCCCAAAAGTTTCTGGAAATTTCCAGTGCACCTACCACGAAACCCTAGCTTTGCCCTAGCCTCGAATTCTCGACTCTAGCACAAATAAACAAAGACCAGCTCCAAGCCAACCCTTCCTAGACCACCCTTGGACCCTCCTGGACCTACACGACCCTACCCTTCATCCCCATGCACGTCGTTAGGCGCAACAACCCGAAAATCATCCAAAGGCTCCAACGGAGACCAACCTCAACCAAACCCCCTTCGATCGATTCCAAGACCATCACTAGTTGTTCATAGCCCTTTCCCAGCCCTATCACGGACTCAAGAGGGTCATCTTCTTGGGTGGAATGGAGCCATGCATGGCTGCAACACCCTAACCTCTCCATCTAGCCATAGCCGAGACATACACCCAAGGAGACCGATCGACTATCACAAAAATCTCGAACCTCAATCAACTCCAGCCCCTTGACGCCTTACTCTTTGACACATACTGTAACGTATCGTACTTTAAAACAACGTAAAATTTTGCGAAAAATAAAAATTTTTCTTGGATAAGAAATACTTTTTCAAAATGCAATATAAATAAGATGTTTCATTAAATATTTGAAATATAAACGAATACAAATTATTTCTGTGTCATTAATGTTACAATCAAAATGAGCTTGCAAAAGTACTTGTTTAAACAACATGAAGTAATTTCATTAAACTCAAAGTGAATGAATTTAATATGCCTGAAATTCTTAAAAACTTAAGCGGTCCTCGGGTTAGGCCTCCGCACAGTCCGAGCCAACTCACTGGTCCTCACCTCTCGCCTTCTCATACTCGTCTTTATCTGCATCGATCAGGTCTAGTAAGTCTAAAGACTCAACATGTATATATTGAGAATAGCAAGTAATACATAATAAAACCACATACATTTTAAAGTAGCACATACATACTTAAACTTTGAACATACTTACATAAACATAGACGTGCCATCATTTCATAACTTTTCATAAACGCGCTTGCATCATACATACTTAAACATGCATACTCATCATCATTTTTGCGTAGAGATATGTTTCAAAGCATGTGACCAATAACATAATGAGCCTGATCAGACTAAACCACAATACTGGGCTGGCAGGGATCATCACAGCCTTTCGACCGAACGTCCACTCCCACATACATAAGATCCCTAGAAATGCTTTACCTAGTGGATTGTTCCCTGGTCATACTTTATCGCTTCATAATCCTGATCAAAACGTGGTCATGCTTTACCGGGGTGTAGAGGTTCGCGGACACGTTCTCCGGCTTCCAGACCCGTAACATAATTGGTCACAAGACAATTCGCATATCTCAAAAACATAAAACCTTTACCTTTTTTCATGTCAAACATACTTACATAGCGTTGAGGGCTTCTTTGGATCTCGCTTGGGCAACTGCTGCACATACTAACACATTATTCATACAACTTAAATTCAATAACTTAATCGTACCAATCGTATTAACTACCGAAGTAAATCATTACACTAAAACATGACATCAAACCTCGAAACAATCTGATATGAAGTATGAACATTTCCCATGTAATGGAAGACACAGGCCAATACTACCCTGCTCAAAAATCCCTGGACTTGCACCTAGGTGTTGTGCAATGTGGCGCCTAAGCGTTATGTGCCAGTGCCGCGTCGCTACAAGCATCGAAGAACTAGCGCTTCGGCGCCATAGAGGCAGTGCCGCGGCGCCCAACCTACAAAATCTTTACCCAAAAACGACTATTGATCCAAACTCTAAGCCACGTCCAACCGACTCAAACCAACCATGGACTAACCTCGAGACCCACCCTAGGACGCTATGGCAATGACTCAAACCCATACAAATGCCCCAAACTTCCCCAACAATGACATGCAACCACAACGCGTTTCAATCCCATAAACCTGAAATTCGGCATAATACGCTTCCCTACAACTTCTATTATAACCAATCCCTTACTAGCCCGAAACGAAACATCAAATTCCGTCCGATAACAACAAAAGACATACCTACATGCAGCAGTGACCACCTGGAGGTTGCCAACGAATCCTGCAACAATAAACTTCAAGAAACACGAAGAACATATTTTGATAGCTTGAGAGTTTGAGCAGTCACACGAGAATGATCATAACTCACTCGTTTCTTGTGAGAATTATGAATTTACTGCCAAATCAAAGATATTAAAAATTATTATCTTGTATATGTCGAAAGATTTTTCCAGAAAACCGAACAAAAATTCACAAGATTCTAAATGACAGCAAATTCGGTTTTTGAGATCTAAAAGTTGTTCCAAAATTTTTCCAAGCATTATTACTCAAACTTTGCATAACATATACGGATTTTTACACACAATATGCATCAAAATATTTACTATGACAAGATAGATGCGGAAAAAATGAAAGATTATACATGTCTCGATGATTAATACTCAGGCTACGACGAATATCTAAGCGAGAAGATGCGAGAACCGATCCGTGACGACTTGTGGCACGTTTCTTGCTACAAATCAAACGTGAGCTGCAGAGAAATCGTAGTGGAAAGGGGTTGGCTGCTGGAGGACTCAAGAACCCTAGTTTTCCTATCAAAAAGAACAAAACACAATGTGTGTGTGTTGATGGGAGTGTGTTTGTGTAACGCGTGAGTGTGTGAGATTAGGTGCTTAATTAGACTAATAAAATAGCTAAAAATCTATTAACACGTTAATTAAAATACTAATCCAATACTGTTAATCCACTACTAATTATACTGGAACCCATAATTTTAATAAAATACACATGTGTCAAATTTTTAAGATTTAAAATCCCCAACTATTCAAATTGGTATTTTTGAAAAGCTTAAAATTTTAAAATCACCTTAATAATTTAAATTAGGCTTTAAAATTCTTAAAATTTCATAAATCATTTAAAATACAAATTTGACTGAAATAAAAAACCCCATTATTCATAAATTTCCTAAATCGTCGCCGGTCTCTTTTCCAGATCCCGCATCGAATATTCTCCTAAAACATAAAACTCAAGAAAATATTTTAACGTGCATGAAATAAACATGTAATAATTTAATAATGCAAGTCATAAATCATGCATCGTTAAAATAATTTTAAAATTAAATAAATAATTCAACGATTTATTAAATGCATGGGATTACGTGTTACTGATTTTGGCTCTACAATTCCTCCCCGACTTAAATAAGTTTTGTCCTCAAAATTAAATCTTACCAAATAGCTCCGGGTAGCGATTTTTCATATCCGTTTTGGCCTCCCAAGTGACCTCCTCCACTGGTTGATTTAGCCATTGGATTTTGACCAACTTGGTCACTTTGTTCCGAAGCCTCCGTTCCTATCTGTCTCGAATTCGGATAGGTCTTTCTTCATATGACAGATCTGGAGCAAGTAGCAACGGACTCATAACTCAAAACATGTGAAGCATTTGTCATATACTTCCTCAGCATCAAAACGTGGAACACAATGTGTACTCCGGCAAAATTCGGCGTAGAGCTACACGATAAGCAAGTGTGCCAACTCTGTCTAGAATATTGAATGGTCCAATGAATCTCGGAATTCAGCTTGCCTCTCTTCCCTAACCTCATAACACCCTTCATAGGTGCTATCTTCACGAACACGTGATCTCCTATGACAAATTCGAGATCCCTTATTCTCTTGTCAGCATAACTCTTTTGGTGAATATGGGTGGTCTTCATCCAGTCTCAGATCTTGACCACTATTTTTGCAGTCTGCTGAACAATCTCTGGGCCAAGTTTTGATCTCTCACCGACTTCATCCCAATGAATCGGCGATATGAACTTCCTTCCATACAGTGCTTCATAGGGAGCTATACCTATACATGATTAAAAACAGTTGTTGTAGGTAAACTCCACTAGGGGTAGTTTTTATTCCCAATTCCCATGGAAATAGATCACACATGCTTGCAACAAATCTTCAAATAATTGAATCACTCGCTCAGACTGGGCTTCTGTCAGAGGGTAGAATGCGTTATTGAATAGCAACTCTGTCCTCATAGCTGCATGTAAACTCTTTCAAAAGGACGATGTGAATCTTGGGTCTCTGTCGGGCACAATGGAAACTGTGATCTCGTGCAATCAGACTATCTCCCGGATATATAACTCTGCATACTGAGTCATGGAGAAAGTCATCTTCACCAGTAAGAAGTGTGCCGATTTAGTAAGTCGATCCACTATAACCTAGATGGCATTAGATCCTCTTATTGACCTCGGCAATCCAACAACAGAATCGATGGTGATATTCTCTCATTTCCATTCGGGAATAGGGAATGGCTTAAGCATCCCTGCTGGCCTCTGATGCTCTGCTTTAACTTGCTAACAACTGAGGCATTCTGATAAAAACCGGCGGATGTCCCGCTTCATCGCTGGCCACCAATACAGCATCTGTAAGTCCTTATACATCTTGGTACTCCCTAGATGGATGGAATGCGGAGATGTATGTGTCTGTGTAAAAATATCCCCTTTGATCGAATCAACCCTAGGCACCCACATCCTTCATCTGTACCTCACAATACCATCGGATACTGCGCAGAGTGCATTGCCCTTGGCTTCATCCTTCAGTCTCCATTCTGTAATTGTTCATGTGCATGCTGACCTCTAGGGATTCGGTCTAGCAAAGAAGACTGGACTGTTAGATTGGACAACTTGGGAGCTCTGACCTTAGGATAAAATTCTAGTCCAAACATCTGAATCTCTGACTGAAGATATCTCTGCACTGACAGTTGTGCTACGACTGCTACTTTCCTGCTCAAAGCATCTGCCACAACATTAGCTTTCCCTGGATGGTAGCTAATTTCACAGTCGTAGTCTTTTTCTAACTCCAACCACTGTCGATGTCTCATGTTCAGCTCTTTCTACGTGAAAAAGTACTTGAGACTCTTGTGATCAGTGAATATCTGGCATTTCTCGCCGTACAAATAATGTCTCCATATCTTCAACGCAAAGAAAACGACAGCTAACTCGAGGTCATGAGTCGGATAGTTCTTCCCATGCACTTTCAACTGTCTGAAAGCATATTCTAAACCCGACCGTGCTATACTGCCCTTGGCTTCATCCTTCAGTCTCCAATTCTGTAATTTTCATCTGCAGGCTGACCTCTACGGATTCGGTCTAGCAAAGAAGACTGGACTGTCAGATTGGACAACTTGGGAGCTCTACCCTTAGGATAAACTTTTAGTCCAAACATCCGAATCTCTGACTGAAGAGATCACTGCACTGACAGCTGTGCTACGACTGCTATTTTCCTTCTCAAAGGATCTGCCACAACATTAGCTTTCCCTGGATGGTAGCTAATTTCACAATCTTAGTCTTTTACTAACTCCAACCACCATCGTTGTCTCATGTTCAGCTCTTTCTACGTGAAGAAGTACTTGAGACTCTTGTGATCATTGAATATATTGCATTTCTCGCCGTACAAATAATGTCTCCATATCTTCAACGCAAAGACAATGACAGCTAACTCGAGATCATTAGTCGGATAATTCTTCTCATGCACTTTCAACTTTCTGGAGGCAAATTCTATAACCCGACCGTGCTGCATCAATATTGCGCCTAATCCGAGCTTAGAAGCATCGGTGTATAACACAAAATTTCCTTTCCCTGATGGCATGGCTAAAATTGGCGCTGTGAAAAGAGCTTGATTCAAAGTATCGAAGCTTTTATAACATTCTTCACTCTATACAAATTTAGCATTTTCTTAGTCAATGAAGTGAGTGGCACTGCAATCGAGGAAAAAACCTGAATAAATTTCCTGTATTAGCCTGCCAAGCCTAGGAAAACAAGGATCTCTTATGCGTTCTTCAGCTCAACCCATTCTTTTATTGCTGCCACTTTAGCTGGATCCACCTCAATGTCACTGCTAGATATGATATGTCCCAAAAATGCAACTTTCTCCAACAAGAATTCACACTTACTGATTTAGCGAGCAACTTGTGACTCTGCAAGACTTGCGAAACTATACTCAAATGTTGATTGTGTTCCTCATGGCTCTTCGAGTCTATAAGAATGTCGTCAATGAATATTATGACGAACTTATTTAGGTAGGGACTGAAACACTCGATTCATTAGGTCCATAAAAATCGCTGAAGCGTTTGTCAGTCCAAACGGCATCACTAAGAACTCCTAGTGCCCATATCTAATTCTGAAGACTGTCTTATGAACATCTGCACCCTTTACCTTCAGTTGATGATGCCCAGAATGTAGATCTATCTTAGGAAACATTGTAGCTCCCTGTAACTGGTCGAATAAGTCCTCGATCCTTGGTAATGGATATTTGTTCTTGATCGATACGTTGTTCAATTCTCAGTAATCGATACACAACCTCATGCTTCCATCTTTCTTCTTTACGAAGAGCACTGGTGCGCCCCATGGCGAGAAACTATGGCTGATGAATTCTTTTTCTAAGAGCTCTTTAATTTGCTGTTTGAGCTCTAACATCTTTGCTGGAGCCAAACAGTACGATGCCTTAGAGATTAACACGGTGCCTAACACAAGGTCAATGGTGAACTCCACCTCTCTCTCTGGTGGAAGGCCTATGAAGTCGTCGGGGAAAACATCAGGAAAATCCCTGAACACTAGTACATCAGACATCGACGGGGTGGGTGAGTCAGGTGTTGAAATAATAGTGGCAAAGAATGCCTGACACCCCTTATGTATAAGTCTCTGTGCCTGCATACAAGAGATCATGCCAGCGAAATTTCTCCACCTGTTCGGCTCAAAAAGAAATTGCTCCATGCCCAGCGATCTTACTAACACTGATCTTCTCTGAAAGTCAATTAGAACTCTGTTCTTCATCAACCAGTCCATCGCCAAAATAATGTCAAACTCTGGCATTGGAAATACAATCAGATCGGCGTAAACTAGGTGGCCATGTAGTTCAAGATCGATATCTCTGACTATGTTAATAGCTGATAACTCCTATTCTAATGGGACCATCACGGAGTAGCCCACGTCGAGTCCAATAGACTTGACATCCAAATAATTAGCGAATGTCTCTGAGATAAAAGAGTGAGTGGCCCCGGAATCTAACAAGGCCTTTGTGGCTAGTCTCTTTATGAAGATATTTCCTGAGGGACGTTAGCACAACACATAAACTTAGACCCCAAAATACTAATCTTAACCTCATGCATAGTTGGAAATCTCTATTCAAGTCTCCAAAACACCGAAAACAACATACTATTATTCCCAAGTAAAATTCAAAGCATGAATGACGAAAATAATACGACGTTGAATTAAATAGGTTACCAGTCAGTAGAGTCGTGTCTGGGTCCACCTCCTCGGCATGCATGGCGAACACTCTCCCCTGGGTCGGCTGTCTCAACTACTGGCAATCCTTCGGCATGTGATAACTTGCTACACACTTGAGTCATTTGCCAGAACCCCATAAGCACTGTCCCATATGACGATGTTTACATTTCGGGCACGCTGGATACTCACCAGGCTTCTGAAGAGCCTTCTTTTGCGCAATAGGACCTTTTCATTGCGACGGTCCTTGAAACGGCCTCTCTCCCTGCTGTCCCTGGAAAGAACTTTTAAATTGTTGTTGTTGTGAGTGATGCTGTTGGGGTGCCTTATAGGACCTTTTGCCATGCCTGTCATTCTCAATATCCCTCTGGTCCTGCTCTGTCGCCAAGGCTCTCAACACGGCAATAGCATAAGTGGTAGGGCCAGCGACTCTAACATCACGGTGCGAGATCGGCCGTAATCAATCATTGAAATGTACAAGCTTTTCCTGGGCATCATTCACAATTAGGGGCACGAAGTGACTCCCCTCCCCCCCCCCTCAAACTTCCTTACAAACTCTGCTACGCTGTTGTCTCCTTATCGCAAAGTCATAAACTCCCTAGTCAGGCGGGAGCGTACTTCCTCAGTTAAGTACTTGGAATAGAAGACCTCCTTAAAACAAGTCCAAGTCAGGGTCTGCAAATTTACTGACACAGACACACTCTCCCACCACAATCTAGCGTCCCATGTCAATAGAAAAGTGGCACATCTGACTCTGTCTTCATCATGCAGCTCCATAAAAGTGAATATCACCTCGATGGACTTAATCCATCCTTCAGCTATCATCGGGTCAGTAGTCCCCTAGAACTCCTTTGGATCCATCAGCTTGAATCTCTCATACACCGGCTCTGGCCTGGGCCTCGCTCCTGTATCTACTCCAGCATTGTTCCCCACAAACTGTGCGAAGAACTGGGTCATCCCTGCAAGCATCTGTGCCTGCATATCTAGCGGTGAACGAGGTGGAGTGGCCATTTCCCCATCTCGAGCCTCTCTATCCTCTTCACCTGCTCCACATACGTCTAGGAGGCATACTGTTCCAAAATTACCCAACACGTAAACCAACATGCAAGAGCATAATATCCATATCATAAGATGTACGTAAATCGAACTTAAACATGTACATGTTGAAATCGTGACCTTGATGCTTACTACAGAAAGAATTTTAAAACTTTAAAACTTGCAGACTTCAGGCGTGACTTTGTGAGCTTCTCGCAACCGACAGTAGACATAACCCTTTACAAGAACACCACTCTGATACCAACTGTAACGAACCGTACTTTAAAACTTCGTAAAAATTTTCGTAAAATAAAAATTTTTCTTGGATAAGAAATAATCTTTCAAAATGCAATATAAATAAGATGTTTGACTAAATATTTGAAATATAAACGAGTACAAATTATTTCTGTGTCATCAATGTCACAATAAAAACGAACTTGCAAAAGTACTTGTGTAGCGCCCCGAAAATTCAAAGGTCCACGCGAAGCACATGCATGTAATCATTAAATTCTTTGTGTATTTTAATTAAATGTTTTAATTTCATAAATTAATTATGCTGTACACATTTGCATGTATAAAATATATTTTTCTACATGGTTGCATTAAAATGTATTTTTAAAGGATATTCGAGTTGCGATCGAGTAACGGAGATCGAGGGCTAAAAAATAGAAAATGTTTTTATTAGTTATTTGTTTTTAATTATTTAAAATAAGGGTGATGCTTTTTCATATTTTTGAAAATAAGGGATTTTGAGGTGATTTTATACGACAGGACGTAAATTTCATCGGTGTTGGTTTTTCAACAAAAATACGAGCTTTTTGGCAACCCGATCATTAAATTCACAAACTTATTTAAACAAAACTATTTTTAATATTTTAATTTAGCACTAATGGGCCTAATTAACATGCTTAATGGGCCTAAACTTAATTAATGATTTATTTACTATATAATATGTTAAACCCTCCCCATTAACCCATATTATTCACGCCTAAAGCAATCAAAATTCTCTCCAAAAAATTTCCCTAAAATCACACGGCACACACTCAATATTTGAAGAGAATAGTTTCGAAGGTTTTTCAAGGGAAAATGAAGCCACTGTCTTCGTGTCGTCGTTCTTCGATTCATCAACGTAAAATCGTGCGTTTAAAACGCAAAGTCACGCCATATTCTTCTCAAACATCCATCACAACATAATATTTATTTAATTTTGTTTTGAATGAAAAACAAGTTTCACTTTGTTATGTTTTTCGTTTTTGCATCAAACATGAATTTTAAAGCATGATATGTGAACCAAAAACATGATTCTTATGATCTAAATGGGCTGCCATTATTAGGATATGTTTGAGGGATGTTTTTACATGTTTTAAAAAGTCCTAAAGCACACCAAAAACGTTGCAAATAAAAAGGAATAAATCTGGAACCGTAGGCCAAAGAAAAGAGAAGAAACGTAGGTTCATGGTCTGTGCAATCTTCAAGTGGTTCGATCACTATGCATGGGGCTTAGGGGTTCGTTCTAGACGTGTGTCAGGGTCAAGATGCTAGGACCCTTCGCGCGCAGCCTTGGAGGAGTCCCATGGAGAAGGGACTCTTCGCGCGAGCTATTGCAAGGGACAGCAACCAAGGGGGCTAGCTGCTGAATCTGGGTGGCTCAGGGTAGGTCCATCAGGGTCCAAGGTTCATGGGCAGGGGTCGGGCTAGGGGCTAGGGCGGCTAGGTCGCTGCTGGCTAGAAGAAAAGAAGGAACCGTAAGGGAGCCTTAAGGAGCAGGGTGGTTGTGCTGTGTTCAGGAGCTTTGCTTCTGGGTTCAAATGGCTGGGCTGGGCTGGGCTGGGTCTGGGCTTGGTACAGGGATGGTTAGGGTTAGGTGGGTTTTGTGGTGGCTCGGCTGGAGGTGACCTAGGATGACTAGGAGTCTTCTAGCGTGAGTTTTAGGAGTGTGCAGAATTGGGTCAAGTTTTAGGAGGTTTTTGAGCTGGCCAGGGCTGGTTTTTCGGGCTAGGATTGGTCTGTAGGGTCCCTATGTGGGTTGGCTAGGGCTTGGCTTGATGTGGCTAGGGCATGGCTCGAGTAAATTGAGAGATGGCTCGGTGGGTTCACTAATGTGTCAATTTCAAAAATTTAAGAACAAAAATTGAACCCATGGGTCCACAGGTGTGGCTCATGACTTGGAAGGGTAGAATAAATCTTAAAAATGTTATGTTTAAAATTTGGGATCAAAATATTGAGTTTTCGATTTATCCGGGATTTTATCGCCGCACGAAACGTTAATTAAAGAATTAATTGAAACGCCTTGTTTTATGCTTCATAAAATTATGGAAAATTATATTTAAGCTCAAATAATTATTTAAAAGTCTAATTTTTTAAGTTGGGAATTTTATGTTAAGTATGGGTTTCATTCGGGATTAAAACGCATTACTACGTCACATTTAAAGAATTATTTAAAAGTCATCGATTTGGGCCAAATAAAAATATGAAAAAATTCATGTAAGCTTAAATAATTAGTTGGGAGATTTTAGAGTCAATGAAACTAAGAAAATGTCAAAAACGTGAAAGTTTACGTCTAGGGGTAAAACGGTCATTTTACACCTAGAAATTAGAAACGTCATGGCAGTGTCCTGAATGTTGTTTTACATGCTAATATGATTATTTAAAATGTTTATGAATTTTTATGACATGGATTTTAAATTTTTACGATTTATTTAAATGTTTATGATTTAAATGCATATTTTAAATGTTTATGATTTTAAAATGTTTATTTAAAAGATTTATGGTTTTTTATATGTTGAAAGGTTTCTTTTTAAATGTTTATGGATTTTTATGAGGAAATGATAACGTTAAAAGATATGTTGCATGCTTGTTTTTAAAAGGAAAAGAATAGTAAATGCATGATTTTTATAAAGTGATGAAAATGTAAAACGTTGAAGGAAGTGAAATAATTGTGACTATTGAGGATATGAGGATATGAGGATAAGAATGGGGATATCGTGAGGAAATAAGGCCTCAGAGGGATCCCATTTATGAGAGAAGGCCCCAGCGGGAGCCCGACGATCGTATTTCCATTCGATGAGGATAGGCCAAGGCCTAATTGACCGGTGAGAGTGTTGCTGGTGTCCCCGCTGCCCAGTACTGTGGTTTCATGTAGATGGATCCATCGAATTTTTGAGGATGAGGAAAGTCACAATTAACGATCTGAATTCAATAAAAAGAAAAAAAATGTTTATGATCATGATGAAAAGATACATGTAATGAAATGAGGAAAAGGAAAATGTTGAGGTTTATGTTATGTATGTTCATATGAATATGTTGAGGATGATAGGAAAAAGTTTACGAAAATGTATATGAAAAGTTTATGAAAATGGTTATGTTTAAAGTTTATGCATCTTCATGAAAAGTTTATTTTAAGTACAAGTATTTTTCATTGTTGCATGTGATTTGTATATGTATTACTTGTTATCAAGATTATAGTGTGTTGAGTCTTTAGACTCACTAGGTGTGATTGATGCAGGTGATTATGATAATAATGTTTATGGAGGTCTTGATGGTTGACTTTGCTGGGCTGAAGGTGCACATAACCCGAGGACCGACTCTAGTTTTCCGCACTAGTTTATGATTTATGATTTTAAGTTCTGTTAAAGATATTTTATAATTTTTATTATGATTATGAGTGGTTTTCGAGAGGTTGTATTATGGTCTATACTTTTCAAAAAATGTTTTGAGGTTGGTAAAACGTTTGATTATTTCGTGTTTTGATTATTTCACTTGATTTTCAAATACTAGTTGTTTGGTTTATTTTTAAAATTGTGCAAAATATTTTATGAGTATATTTTTTTGTATAGTAAAGGTTCGGCCGATTTAGTGAGGTTTTAAAAAAATAAAAAAAATAATCTAGTACTTTTTAAGCAATAAAAATTGCAGACGTTTCAGTTAGTATCAGAGCAAAGGTCCTGTAAAGAGTTGTGCCACCATCAGCGCCGGAAAGATCAGTCGTCAAGCCTCAATCTGTAAGTTTATATGCTTTATATGATTCCATGATGTTACATGCATAAGTATATGAATTATATGTTTACGTCACATATTTAAGGTCTATGAGGATATATGATTTATATGCTTTGGAATTTTTATACGTGATACGATACGAAATAAGAAATTATTTGATTTCAACGCATGTTGGTTTTGTGGTGGAATTAGACTATGTTGAATTTTGGGTTTTAGTATTGACGTGCGACTTTTGAGCCATAAGTTAATCGTGAATATTATGAATGCTTTTTGGGACACGTAGATTTTTCTAAGAAAATACTGATGATTCATGGTTACTAATTGAGTTAATTTTGGGAATTAGACATAAGGAATAATGACTCGAGGACTGCAATGATCTTTGAAAGTAAGAAAATGTATTGAGATTTTAAATTTTGATGAAAGGTAAGATTGGCTATAAGAATTGACTTTTGGGGTAAATAAGCTTAAAATTATCGAAATTATGCCATGGGAAAATTGTAGAAGAAAATTAAGAATACCGAGAACTAATGGATTAATTGTAGGATTTTTTAAATTAAGGACCAATTAGGATGATTTTGGAGGAAATTAAGAATTGATTTTGCAATTTTTAAGGAATTTGGGGACTAGTTTAGCAATAAACGAGAATTGAATGGGTTAAATTATAAGAATTTTCGATCATTTAGACTTTTAAGGATATTTAGAACCTTAGGATATCTGGGTTATAAGGTTTTAAGAAATGTTAATCAAGGATTTTAAGGATGAAATAATATTAGTCTTGAAAAATATAAGCATTAGCGGATGCGTTTGGGATTTTAAGATTGAAATTTGATAAGTTGATATATTTTGGGTCTAAAATAAGAAAGTAATATACGATAAGTATAGCTACCCAACCTTTCGCCGTGATGTGGGAGTTTCTGGTCCTACTACTTATGTTGTTTCCGTGTTGAGAGCCCTGGCGGCAGAGCAGGACCAGAGGGACATTGAGAACGACAGGCAGGGCAAGAGGCCCTATCACACACCCAGCAGCAGCAACAGGAGTTTAAGAGGTCTTTCCATGGACAGCAGGGGAAGAGGTCATTTAGGGACCGTCGAAAGTCAAGGGTCCTATTCTTCAGCAGAAGCCTCCTCAGAGTCCTGGTGAGTACCCGGTGTGCCCGAAGTGCCACCGCTAGCATGCGGGACAGTGTTTATGGGAATCGGGAAAATGCTTCAAGTGTGGAGCCAGCGGTCATATGCTGAAGGAATGCCCATAGTGGAGGCAGCCAACACAGGGGATAGTGTTCGCCATGCAGGAAGAGGAGCGAACCCAGACACGACCCTGTTGACTAGTAACTTATTTAATTCAGCACCGTTTTTGCCATGCATGTTTCGAATTTGATTTTGGATTATTAGTGTGTTGTTCTGTATTTTTGGTGACTTGGGATAGAAATTTCCAATTATGCATGAGGTTAAGATTAGTATTATGGGGTGAAAATTTTTGCGTTGTGCTAACGTATCTCAGGAAATATCTTCATAAAAAGAGTAGCCACTATGGCTTTGTTAGATTCCGGGGCCACTCACTCTTTTATCTCGGAGACGTTCACTAATCATTTGGGAGTCAAGTCCATTGGACTCGACGTGAATTACTCTGTGACAGTCCCATCAGGGGAGGAGTTATCAACTACTAGCGTGGTCAGAGATATCGATCTTGAACTATAGGGCCAGCTAGTTTATGCCGATCTGATTGTGTTGCCGATTCCAGAGTTTGATATTGTCTTGGGAATGGACTGGCTAGCGAAGAACAGAGTTCTTATTGACTTTCAGAAAATATCAGTGTTGGTAACACCGTTGGGCATGGAGCAATTTCTCTTTGAGCCGGATAGATGGAGGAGTTTTCCTCGCAAGATCTCTTGCATGCAGGCACAGAGACTCATTCATAAGGGCTGTCAACCTTTCTTGGCCAGTATTATTTCCGCACTTGACATACCCACTCCGTCGATATCTGATGTACCAGTAGTCAGAGATTTTCCAGACGTTTTTTCTGATGACGTCACAGCCCTTCCACTAGAGAGAGAGGTGGAGTTTGTCATTGACCTTGTGCCAAGCACCGTGCCAATCTCTAAGGCATCATACCGTTTAGCTTCAGCTGAGATGTTAGACCTCAACCAGCAAATTCAGGAGCTCGTAGACAAAGAATTAATCCGCCCTAGTTTCTCACCATGGGGCGAACCAGTAATCTTCGTAAAGAAGAAAGACAGAAGCATGAGGTTGTGCATCGATTACCGAGACTTGAACAAGGTAACGATCAAGAACAAATACTCATTACAAACGATCAAGGACTTATTCAATCATTTGCACAAAGCTACAATGTTCGCTAAGATAGATCTACGATCTGGGTATCATCAATTGAAGGTAAAAGATGCATATGTTTACAAGACCGCCTTCAGAACTAGATAGGGGCATTACGAGTTCTTAGTGATACCATTTGGACTAACGAATGCTCCAAAAAATTTTATGGACCTAATAAATCGATTATTTCATCCCTACCTGGATCAGTTCGTCATAGTATTCATTGACGATATTCTTATATACTCGAAAAGCCATGAGGAGCACAACCAGCATTTGGGTACATTTTTGCAAGTCTGGCAGAGACACAAGATGTTTGTAAAAATTCAGTAAGTATGAATTCTGGTTGGAGAAAGTATCATTTTTGGGACATATTATATCTAGCAGTGGCATTGAGGTGGATCAAGCTAAAGTGGCCGCAGTAAGAAAATGGGTTGAGCCGAAGAACGCATCGAAGATTCGTAGTTTCCTAGGCTTGGCAGGCTATTACAGGAAATTTATTCAGGGGTTTTCTTCGATTGCAGTGCCTCTCACTTCATTGACTAAGAAGAATGCAAAATTTGTATGGAGTGATAACTGTCAGAAGAGTTTCTATACTTTGAAGCAAGCTCTTAATACAACGTCAGTTTTAGCCATGCCGTTAGGGCAAGGAAATTTTGTGTTGTACACAGATGCATCTAAGCTCGGTTTAGGTCCAGTATTAATGCAGCATGGTCGGGTTATAGCTTATGCTTCCAGAGAGTCGAAGGTGCAAGAGAAAAACTACCCAAATCATGATCTCGAGTTATCTGTCGTTGTCTTTGCGTTGAAAATATGGAGACACTATTTTTACGATGAGAAATGCCAGATATTCACTGATCACAAGAGTCTCAAGTACTTCTTCACGCAGAAAGAGCTAAATATGAGACAAAGACGGTCGTTGGAGTTAGTAAAATACTACGATTGTGAAATTAGCTACCATCCAGGGAAAGCTAATGTTGTAGCAGATGCTTTGAGCAGAAAAGTTACAGTCGTAGCACATCTGTCAGCGTAGAGATCTCTTCAGTCAGAGGTTTGGCCTTGAAGTTTATCCTAAGGGCAGAGCTCTTAAGCTATCTAATCTGACAGTTCATTATTTTTTGCTAGACCGAATCCGTAGAGGTCAGCCTTCGGATGAGCCGTTAGAGAAATGGAGACTGAAGGATGAGGTCAAGGGTAGTGTACTCTACACATTGTCCGATGGTATTGTGAAGTACAGAGGAAGGATGTGGGTGCCTAGTGTTGATTCGATCAGAGATGATATTTTGACAGAGGCACATGCATCTCCGTATTCCGTTCACCAGTGGGGGTACCAAGATGTAGAAGGACTTACAGATGTCGTATTACTGGCCAGGTATTAAGTGGGAGATCCGTCGATTTGTATCTGAATGTAGCACTTGTCAGCAAGTGAAAGCAGAGTATCAGAGGCCAGCAGGAATGCTTAATTCGCTCCCTATCCACGAGTGGAAATGGGAGAATATCACCATGGATTTCGTTGTTAGTTTTCCGAGATCAGTCATAGAATCTAATGCCATTTGGGTTATAGTGGATCGACTTACTAAATCGGCACATTTCTTACCCGTGAGGACGACTTTCTCCATGACTCATTATGCAAAGCTTTATACCAAGGAGATAGTCTGATTGCACGGGATCCCAATTTCTATTGTGTCCGACAGGGACCCGAGATTCACATCGTCCTTTAGGAAGAGTTTACATGTATCTATGGGGACCAAGCTACTATTCAGTACGGCATTCCACCCTTAGACAGATGGCCAATCTGAGCGAGTGATTTAGATTTTGGAGGATTTGTTGCGAGCCTGTGCGATATATTTCCATGGGAATCGGGATTCGAAACTACCTCTAGTGTAGTTTACCTACAACAACAATTTTCAATCATCTATAGGTATGGCTCCCTACGAAGCACTGTACAGAAGGAAGTTCAGATCGGCGATTCATTGGGATGAAGTCGGTGAGAGATCAGAACTTGGCCGGAGATTGTTCAGCAGATTGCAGACGTGGTGGTCAAGATCCGAGATAGGATGAAGACCGTCCAGAGTCACTAAAAGAGTTATGCTGATAAGAGAAGGAGAGATCTCGAATTTTCCGTAGGAGATCACGTATTCGTGAAGATAGCACCTATGAAGGGTGTTATGAGGTTTGGGAAGAGAAGCAAGCTGAGTCCGAGATTCATTGGACCGTTCGAAATTCTTGACTGAGTTAGGACACTTGCTTATCGTGTAGCTCTACTGCCGAATCTGGCCGGAGTACACAATGTGTTCTTTGTCTCGATGCTGAGGAAGTATATGGCGAATCCTTCGCACGTTCTGAGTTTTGAGCCGTTGCAGCTTGCTCTTGATCTATCATATGAAGAAAGACCTGTCCGAATTCTAGACAGACAGGAGCGGAGACTCCGGAACAAAGTTACTAATTTGGTCAAAGTTCAATTGATGAATCAATCAATGGAGGAGGCCACTTGGGAGGCCGAAGCAGATATGAGAAGTCACTACCCCGACTTGTTTGGTAAGATTTAATTTTGAAAACGAAATTTATTTAAGTGGAGGAGGAACTGTAGAGCCCAAAATCAATACACGTAAAATCCATGCATTTATTTAAAATGTTAAATCACTTATTTAATTTTAAAAGGAATTTTTAGCGAATCATGATTCATGATTTTGCCTAATTGGAAATTATTATATGCTTATTTGATGCACGTTAAACGTTTTCTGGAGTTTTACATTTCAAGCGATTATTCGATGCGGGATCGATAAAAGAGACCGGCGACGATTTGGGCGATTTGTAAAATATGGTATTTTATTTCAAGTCAAGAAAATTGTTATTTTAAATGATTGATGATGTTTTAGCATTTTTAAGGCCTAATTTAATTTATTGGGAAATTTGTTTAGTTGGGGATTTTGAACTTTCAAAATTGAAACTTGTGTATTTCATTACATTTGGGGTATTAGCATTCTAACTATCATATAATTTGTTATTATTTATTTAATCAACACAATTAGCCCCTAACTACCCCTAATTAATCACACACACGTGTTACACAGACTCACAAACACTGACATGTTTTTACACACACCATCAGCACACACAATTCACACACACACCTTGCCTTCATTTTTTAACGAGATAGCTAGGGTTCTAGGGGTTCTTTCTGTAGCCACAACCCTTTCCCTTCTCCTACAACTTTCCAGCATTCCCTCACCCATATCTCTTAAATAAAACATGCCACAAGTCATGTCGGATTGACCCTCACATCTCTTCGCTTCAGTATCGTCGTGTTGTGAGTTTAAAAACAACAAAGGCATGTATATTCTTTCGTTTTTTCATCAATCTTGTCATAGTATAAGTTTTCATGTTTATTGTGTGTAAAAATCCATGTATGTTGTGAAAAAGTTTGAGCAAAATGTTTGAAACGATTTTGAATCAAAGTTTTGGATCTCAAAACCGAGTCTGCTGTAACTTTGAGTACTGTGAATTTTCGGTCGCCTTTCTTGAAAAATTTCAACATATAATGTCAGGCCCGGGGCCGAAGAGGGCGGGGGGTGATCGCCGATGTCATGAGGTTGCACTGATAATGAGCTGCTCCTGGCAGGCTTCTAGGCGGAGGGAACATAGATGAACCGATCTTACACCGGAAGGAAAGGGATTCCGAAACCGTTCAGATATGGGACTGTGCAGTTGAAGAGGGCTTCAAAGATTTGATATGTACTACTCATATCAAGAAGGTGCATCTTCTTTTCGGTAGCTCATCACATAAGAACTCCAAAGTTAAGTGTGCTTGACTTGAACAATTCTAGGATGGGTGACCCCCTGGGAAGTTTTCCTAGGGTGCGTGTGAGTGAGGGCATAAGCAAGCTGGAAAGAATCGTCTTGGTACAGTGAGGACAGTCATGGAATCTGGGGCGTTACAATGGTATCAGAGCCGACCTCTCCGAGTACGGTGTGGTTCGGGGACGAACCAAGCAGAAGTTGGTGTGCATGTGAGGCCCGGGTGCCGAAGAGGGCGGGGGGTGATCGCCGGTGCCATGAGGTTGCACGGACAATGAGCGGCTCCTGACAGCCTTCTAGGCGGAGGGAACATTGATGAACCGATCTTACACCGGAAGGAGAGGGATTCCGAAACTGTTCAGGTATGAGACTGTACAGTTGAAGATGGCTTAAAAGATTTTATATGTACTACTCATATCAAAAAGGTGCATTTTCTTTTCGGTAGCTCATCACATAGAAACTCCAAAGTTAAGCGTGCTTGACTTGGGGCAATTTTGGGATGGGTGACCCCTGGGAAGTTTCCTAGGGTGCGTGTGAGTGAGGACATAAGCACGATGAAAAGACTCGTCTTGGTACAATGAGGTACATTCGTCGAATCTGGGGCGTTATATTTAAAACGTATTATTTTTTGATACCTTCAATTTCACAGTAAATTCGTGACTTTTGGACAAAAACGAGTGAGTTATGATCATTTACGTGTGACTGCTCAAACTCTGATGTTTAAACGATTTTTTTTAGATATCAAAAATAGAATCTGCTGTTATTTCGAGTCCTGCGAATTTTCAGTCGGTTTTCCGGAAAACCTTTCAATATAGAAAATGTAATGCCCGAGATTTTATTATGGTAATCTGAAATAATTAATTTATAATTGATGTGATTATAGAAGGAAAAAAACAGACAGGGGAAGACAAGAAAATACATGAGATATGTGCGAGGACAGAACCCCTCGCGCACATGCGCGACCACGAAGCGCGCATATGCGCAAACATGGCAGAGAACCTCGCGCATATGCGTGTGCGCGAGAAGAAGACGCGCATATGCGCGAGCGTGTGAAAGATACAATTGCCGAGACAGTAGATCTCGCGCATATGCGCGGGATCAGGGCGCGCATATGCGCGAGCAGAAGAAATGTTATGCGCAGAGAACAGTAGGTCTCGCGCATATGCTCTGAGGAAGGTCGCGCATATGCGCGAGACGTGCAGCTTAAAGATTAAGCCACATGGCTTTGACATGCATGATA
This sequence comes from Primulina tabacum, assembly GCF_025594145.1. Taxonomy (NCBI): domain Eukaryota; kingdom Viridiplantae; phylum Streptophyta; class Magnoliopsida; order Lamiales; family Gesneriaceae; genus Primulina; species Primulina tabacum. Next base: position 2,587,249 of record NC_134556.1, on the reverse strand, counting down.
TATATATCAAAATCTTCATTCCTTCAGCTAAATAGAGAAAAAACCGAGGAAGCTCTGGAGAAAGCTTCAAAGTCTCAAAATACTATAATTTGATATACGCAAAATCCACTCGTCCGATTTTCAATCCGGCTTCAGTATCGTGTTTCTATCGACAAGAGCTTCAAATTGACGTAAGTTTTATTATGTTCTTGTATGAATTGCAAATCTGATATTGAAGTAATCCTTATTTGATCTATATTATCTGCTCCTGAGACTGTTGTAATCGTATAATCGAAATCAGATTGAAGAACGGATACCATATGAAATTGTTATCATTTTCAGATTTGATTTGATTGAGAATATACAGATTTGGTATCAGATTGTGTTTGTTATTGATTATGAGTTATTGAGATTGGTATTTGTTGATATCGTATTTCTGGGTATATCGAGATCGTGCTATTATACCGTCGAAACAGAATTAGTTTGCATTGTTATTATAATCAGTATTGATTGAGTTGTATATTGGTATTGTACTACTCGATACTGTTATTCCAGACTTGGTATTGACGACATTCGAAGATTGATCAGAGCTAGACTGGTATTGATTTCATTGATCATATTGATCTACGAAAAGAAAGGTATAAATCAATGTGAAACTGGGAAGATACGACTCGAGTTAGATCCAAATTGAGTTTCCCAAAACCACAAACTTTATTTTATTGCATTGATGTTTGCATTTCATGAGATTGATATGCTGAGTCTATTGATTTATAGCAGAGCATGTATTGAGTCATGGGCTGATGTGCCTAGTCATTAGCTGAGGTGCCAAGTCTTCGGCAGAATCACCAAGACACTGGATGTTTGGTGGCATTGATGTGCTTAGGAGTAGATCGACTCCTATTGCAGAGATTCGACACAGAATGCCAACGTCCGGAAACCCGGATCCCTAGATTAGAGAAGAGTCGAGTCAGAGATTATGAGTTAAGAGTTTGATTTATAGTTTTATATCGATTCATGTCTTTTAGATTATGATACATGTTATTGATATCTGTTCCATACTTTTATATATGTTTATATGATTGCTTGTATACGTTGTTTATACTGGAAATATATTTCTCACCGGAGCTATCCGGCTATTGTTGTGTTTGTATGTGTGCATGACAACAGGTGGAACAAGATCAAGGTCGAGAAGAGGATGAGAGATTGAGATTAGCGTGGAGATTCGAACCCAGAAGTAGAGTTGTATTCATTACCTGATATGTAGTGAATGAACAGTAGTTGTTATGAATTACTTTTGTACAAGACTTTTACTTTTGATCTGATATTGATCTTGTAAATGAAATAAGGTTATTTCATATGTTACGCACTCATGTATAAAATAAAAAATTTATGACCCAGTTTACTTAACTGATCTATTTGATCATAATAATGATTAAGAAAATGAATTAGCGTCCGGTCCCAACAGCAGGTGGTATCAGAGCCATAGTCCCTTAGACTGACTTAGAAGAGAGTGAGTGGGGTAGATTGAGTTTTCTTTCCTTCTCTTGCATGCTAGCATTACAGTATGCTTTACTACTTTAATACATGTTTACCTGATTATCTGATTTGATTGGAAACATGTATGACTTGAAAATGAATAAGAACCGATTCTCGATCAGCAGTAAGATGATCAGGGGGACTGAAACAGAATTGTTGTATTTGGTTAATAATCCTTTTGATAATCAGATTTGCCTACTCGAAGAATCCCAGAACAGGGTAGTACCTCGAATTATCCGATGGATGTCACAGTGACACCCATGGAAACACTGCTGAAGAGATTTCAGTCATTCAAACCGCCGACTTTGAAGGGCACAGAGAATTCTGTTGACTGTGAGAGCTGGCTAGATGACATTGAGATGTTTGATTCTCTTGACTATACAGATGAGCGCAAGGTTAGACTGATTGGGCACCAGTTGCATGACGTTGCAAAGAATTTGTGGATTACGACCAAGAGGGCTTTGGAGAATCGAGGTATAGTCATTACTTGGAAAATCTTTAAGACTGAATTTTATCAAAGATTTTTCTCAGTATCGTACTGGAAAGAAAAGGGTGCAGAGTTTGCCAATCTGAGACAGGGTCAGTTGAATATTGAAGAATATGTGGCCAAGTTCTCTACCTTGTTGCGATTTGCTTCACATGTTGGTGAGAATGACGAAGCAGTTGCTGATCAGTTCATTAATGGGCTGAACCCTGAGATCTTTACATTAGTAAATGCTGGGAGACCGAATAACTTTGCTGATGCCATAAACAGAGCAAAAGGAGCAGAAGCTGGCCTGATTAGGCAGAAAGGAGCTTCTATGTTGCCCCAGCACCAAAACAGCAAGAACCTCCTACTCAATTTCAGCAACCCCCTCCCAGATTTGAGAGTGGCAATAGCAGCAGTGGAAAGAAAGATCATTTGAAAGCCAGAGGAAGACAGTTTAAGAGGCTTGGTAGAAGTTCATCCAGCTCCAGTGGTTCACAACAGAGCTAGAGTAATGCATGGTTCTATTGCAGAACTTGTGGAGGGAGACATCCCACAGAGTAATGCCAAGGAGTATTTGGTAGTTGCCACATCTGCAGATAGCAGGGACATTTTGCTAGAGTCTGTCCACAACGAAGTTCTCAACGATCCCAAGGAGCAGAATCATCTGGATCAGTGGCTCAGACTGATAGACTATCATCTGCTGTTCACTCCTTCCAACCACCGACTACTACTCAGTCACAGCAGAGGTCAGGAGGAAGCTAGACTGTTAGCCAGCCTCCGAGACAGCAGGCCAGAGTATTTGCTTTGACTGAAGAACAGGCACATGAAGCACCAGATGATGTTGTTGCAGATAACTGTTCTTTATGTGGTTACTCTGCTTACGTATTGATTGATACGGGTGCATCCCATACATTTATTTCTGAACGATTTGCATTGATTCATGCATTGCCTGTTGAGTCACTATCTGCTGTAGTATCTGTCTCTTCACCTTTTGGGAGAGGTTTTATATCAGTAAATTCTGTGAAACATTGTATGCTACAGTATGACGGGCATGAGATTGAGTTATATTGTATTGTACTTGGGTTGTCTGATTTTGACTGCATTATTGGTATCGATATGCTGTCCAAGTACAGAGCTACTGTAGATTGTTTCCTAGAAGATTGTAAGATTCAGACCTGAGATGGCTGATGAATGGAAATTTACGGTAAGGGTTCTAGATCTAGAATTCCTTTGATATCTACATTATCTATGATTCGATTATTACAGAAAGGAGCAGAGGGATTCATTGTGTATTCATTAAACGTACTGAAATCGAGCCCATCATTGGCAGATTTGCCAGTGGTATGTGAGTTTGCTGATGTCTTCCAAGATGAGATCCCGGGTTTGCCTCCAGTTCGAGAGATAGACTTCAGCATTGAATTGCTACAAGGTACAGTTCTGATTTCTAGAGCTCCGTACAGAATGGCACCGATTGAACTGAAAGAATTGAAAGATCAGTTAGAAGATTTACTGCCCAAGGGTAAAATCAGATCGAGTGTTTCTCATTGGGGTGCTCCAGTATTGTTTGTCAGAAAGAAGGACGGTTCAATGAGACTCTGCATTGACTATCAGCAACTGAACAAGGCTACGGTAAAGAACAAATATCCCTTTGCCTCGTATTGATGATTTATTATTGCAGGGTTCTTCTGTTTATTCCAATATCGATTTGAAATCTGGATATCATCAGCCGAGAGTGAGAGATTCTGATATATCGAAGACAACTTTCAGAACCAGGTATGTCCACTATGAGTTTATAGTCATGCCGTTTGGTTTAACGAATGCTCCAGCTGTATTTACGGGTTTCATGAACCGCATATTTCAGAAGTATCTTGATGATTTTGTGATCATTTTTATTGATGATATTCTGATTTATTCGAAGAATATGATTGAGCATGCTGAACATTTAAGAACTGTGTTGAGAATTCTAAGAACTGAGAAGTTGTATGCTAAACTGTCTAAATGTGACTTTTGGCTGAAGCAAGTTGTATTTTTGGGACACATTATATCTGGAGATGGTATTTTTGTTGATCCTATCAAACTTGAAGCTGTGATCAGTTGGCCTAGACCGACATCAGTGCCCGAGATACTTAGTTTTATTAGCTTAGCAGGCTACTATCGACGATTTATTAAATATTTCTCCAATATTGCGAAGCCGATTACTCAGTTGACTCAGAAGAATGCACCATTTGTTTGGTCAGAGGAGTGTGAATCTAGCTTCCTAGAATTGAAGAAGAGATTGACCAGTGCTCCTGTTTTGACTATTCCATCAGGTACTGGTGATTTAGTTGTATATTGCGATGCTTCTCACAGAGGATTGGGTTGTGTTTTGATGCAGCGAGGACATGTTATTGTCTATGCCTCGAGACAATTGAAGCCACATGAGTCTCGCTACCCAATTCATGATCTTGAATTGGCAGCCATTGTATTTGCATTGAAGTTTTGGCGACACTATCTATACGGTGAGAACTTTGAGATTTATTCTGATCACAAGAGTGTGAAGAACCTATTTTCACAATCAGAATTGAATTTGAGACAACGAAGATGGCTTGATTTATTGAAAGATTTTGATTGTGAAATCAAATACTATCCTGGAAAATCTAATGCAGCAGCTGATGCACTGAGTCGAAAGGTATGTTCTTTATCCTTATCGACGATTGGTGTTTCGAATTTGATTGAAGATTGCTGTCTTTCTGAATTGATATTTGAGACAGATTGTCAACCTTTGAGATTATATCCCATTCAAGTCGAACCAGAGCTGATTTTGAGAATTAAAGAAGCTCAGAAAGTTGATCAAAATGTTCAGAATTCGATTTCGATAGTCAGAGCAGGGCATCGATCAGAATATCAGGTATGTGATGATGTATTATATGTGAATAATCGTCTAGTTGTGCTCGATGCTTCAGATTTGAGACGACAGATATTTTCAGAAGCGCACAGTAGTCGATTCAGTATTCATCCTGATGGCAGAAAAATTGTATAATGATTTGAAAAGACGGTTTTGGTGGAAACAGGTAAAAGCAGATATTGTAGAGTTTGTGTCCAGATGTCTGAATTGCCAACAGGTGAAAGAAGAAAGAAAGAATCCAGGAGGTCTATTGCATACCTTGTCTATTCCTGAATGTATGGGATCACATTTCTATGGATTTTGTGACGAAGCTACCACGATCCTCCCGAGGTTGTGATGCGATTTGGGTCGTTATCGACAGAGTGACCAAATCAGCAGGTTTTATTCCGTACAAGTTGACGTACAGACATGACCAGATGGCAAAGATTTATGTTAGAGAAGTGGTCAAATTGCATGGAGTGCCGAATTCGATTGCATCATACCGTGATCCTCGATTTACTTCGCACTTCTGGCACATTTTGCAACAAGCTCTAGGTACGAAGTTACATCTGAGTACAGCATACCATCCTCAGACCGATGAACAGTCATAGCGGACTATCCAGACATTGGAGGATATGCTTAGAGCTGTAGTGCTAGATTTTGGCACTAGTTGGCAAGATTCTTTGCCTCTTTGTGAGTTTTCTTACAACAATAGCTATCAGACGAGTATAGAGATGGCTCCATTTGAAGCGTTGTACGGTAAGAAGTGCAGACCCCTCTTTATTGGGACGATATTTCTGAGGTACCTGAGATTGGGCCTGATATGATCCGAGATATGACAGAGAAAGTGAAACTGATTCGTCAGAGAATGAGAACAGCTCAAGACAGACTGGCAAATATGCTAATGTTCGTCGTCGACCTTTAGTATTTAAGGCAGGAGACAGAGTATTTCTAAAGATTTCTGCTTTCAGAGGTGTTGTCAGATTTGGCAAGAAAGGGAAGTTGTCTCCACGATTAATCGGTCCTTATGAGATTCTCGAGAAGATAGGAGATCGTGCCTATCGACTCGTCCTTCCGCCTTCTCTATCTGGAATACATGATGTCTTTCATGTATCTTTATTGCGGAAGTATCTTCCTGATGCTTCTCATATTCTTCAGCCAGACAAGGCCGAACTTGAGGAGACAATGAGTTATTTTGAAAAGCCGATCCAGATTCTTGATCGTAAAGAAAAGCAGCTCAGAACGAAGACTATTCCGCTTGTAAAAGTTCAGTGGAGTCATCATGGCATTGAAGAAGCTATCTAGGATACTGAATCAGACATGAGACATAAATTCCCAGAGTTATTTCACTGATGTGAGTTTCCTATTTAGCTTCTGTTATGCATTTCTTATTGTATCTGATTTGAGTACTTGCAATTTCGAGAACGAAATCAGATTTTAGAGGTGGTAATTTTAATTCCTGAGATTTTATTATGTTAAATTTGAAATGATTAATTAATAATTCATGTGATTATAGACGGAAAGAAACAGACCGGGGAAGACAAGAAAATACATGAGATATGTGCGAGGATAGAACCCCTCGCGCGTATGCGCGACCACGAGGCGCGCATATGCGCGAACATGGCAGAGAACCTCGCGCATATGCGCGAGAAGAGGACGCGCATATATGCGAGAATGTGAATGATACAAGTGCCGAGACAGTAGGTCTCGCGCATATGCGCGGGGTCAGGGCATATGCGCGAGCAGAAGAAATGTTATGCGTAGAGACCAGTAGGTTTCGCGCATATGCGCCGAGGAAGGTCGCGCATATGCGCGAGACATGCAGATTAAAGATTAAGCCACATGGCTTTGACATGCATGATAGATGTATCAAAATCTTCATTCCTTCAGCTGAATAGAGAAGTAATCGAGGAAGCTCAAGAGAAAGCTTCAAAGTCTCAAAATTCTAGAATTTGATTTACGCAAAATCCGCTCGTCCGATTTTCAATCCGACTTCAGTACCGTGTTTCTATCGACAAGAGCTTCAAATTGACGTAAGTTTTATTATGTTCTTGTATGAATTGCAAATCTGATATTGAAGTAATCCTTATTTGATCTATATTATCTTTTCCTGAGACTGTTGTAATCGTATAATCGAAATCAGATTGAAGAACGGATACCGTATGAAATTGTTATCATTTTCAGATTTGATTTGATTGAGAATATTCAGATTTGGTATCAGATTGCGTTTGTTATTGATTATGAGTTATTGAGATTGGTATTTGTTGATATCGTATTTCTGAGTATATCGAGATTGTGCTATTATACCGTCGAAACAGAATTAGTTTGCGTTGTTATTATTATCAGTATTGATTGAGTTGTATATTGGTATTGTACTACTCGATACTGTTATTCCAGACTTGGTATTGACGACATTCGAAGATTGATCAGAGCCAGACAGGTATTGATTTCATTGATCATATTGATCTACGAAAAGAAAGGTATAAATCAATGTTAAACTGGGAAGATACGACTCGAGTTAGATCCAACTTGAGTTTCCCAAAACCACAAACTTTATTTTATTCCATTGATGTTTGCATTTCATGAGATTGATATGCTGAGTCTATTGATTTATAGCAGAGCATGTATTGAGTCATGGGCTGATGTGCCTAGTCATTGGCTGAGGTGCCAAGTCTTCGGCAGAACCGCCAAGACACTGGATGTTTGGTGGCATTGATGTGCTTAGGAGTAGATCGACTCCTATTGCAGAGATTCGACACAGAATGCCAACGTCCGGAAACCCGGATCCCTAGATTAGAGAAGAGTCGAGTCAGAGATTATGAGTTAAGAGTTTGATTTATAGTTTTATATCGATTCATGTCTTTTAGATTATGATACATGTTATTGATATCTGTTTCATGCTTTTATATCTGTTTAGATTGCATGTATACGTTGTTTTTAATACTGGGAATATATTTCTCACCGGAGTAATCCGGCTGTTGTTGTGTTTGTATGTGTGCTTGACAACAGGTGGGACAGGATCAGGGTCGAGAAGAGGATGAGAGATTGAGATTAGCGTGGAGATTCGGAGCCAGAAGTATAGTTGTATTCATTACCTGATATGTAGTGAATGAACAGTAGTTGTTATGAATTACTTTTGTACAAGACTTGTACTTTTTATCTGATATTGATCTTGTAAATGAAATAAGGTTATTTCATATGTTGCGCACTCATGTAAAAAAAAAAAAATTATGACCCAGTTTGCTTAACTTATCTATTTGATCCTAATAATGATTAAGAAAATGAATTAGCGTCGTCCGGGTCCCCACAGAAAACGTAGTACTTTTTGATATCTTCAATTTGACTGCTCAATTGTGTTGGTTTTCAAAAAATTTCACCCAGACGGGGCGCGCTCGAGCGGTAAGATTTTACCGCCTGAGCGCCAAGCGTTGTAGAAAAAAAAGAAATAATTTTTTTTGTGGCTGACAAGCATAATGTATTAGTATGTTCGACATGCAGAGAAAATATTTTATGTTTATGAGTTATGTTAAATGTTTTGTGACCAAATATGAACGGGTTTGGAAACCGGTGAACATGGCCGGTGACCTCTCCACCCCGGTAAAGCTTGACCGGGTTTAGATCAACATTGGAAAGAGGTAAAGCATGACCAGGGACCAATCCACCCAGTAAAGCATGACCAGGGATCTCATTTATGTGCTAGTGGACATCCCTGTCAGCCCAGTACTGTGGTTTAGTTTGATCAAGCACATATATGTATGGGTCACTTGCTTTGAAACATATCTCTACGTAAAATGATGATGATGATGCATGTTTAAGTATGTATGATGTAAGTACGTTTATGAAAATGTTGATGAAATGATGGCACATCTACGAGTATATTTATGTAAGTATGTTCAAAGTTTTAAGTTATGTATGAGCTACTTTAAAATGCATGTGGTTTTATGATACGTTGCTTGTTATTTTCAGTTTATACATGTAGAGTCTTTAGACTCACTAGACTTGATCGATGCAGGTGAGGACGAGTCTGAGGAGGTGAGAGGTGGGGATCAATGAGTCGGCTCGGAGTGTGCGGAGGCTTACCCCGAGGACCGCCTATGTTTTCAAGAATTTTCAAGCATGCTAATTTAGTTACTCTGATTTTTACGAAACTATTTCACGATATTTAAATGAGTACCTTTTTGGCAAACTTTGTTTGTAATCGTTTTTATTTCAAATATTTTAAAAGAGCAGTTTATTTCTATCGCAATTTGAAATATTATTATTTATTTAAGAAAATTTTATTTTTCCGCAAATTTCAAATAGTTCAAAATACGGTATGTTATACCATTTTTGGTCAGTCAATAAATACACCATTTTCTGCAACCAATAAACTTCAAGAAACATGAAGAACATATTTTGATAGCTTCACAGATTGAGCAGTCACATGAGAATGATCATAACTCGCACGTTTCTTGTCCAAAAATTACGAATTTTGTGTCAAATCTAATATATCAAAAACTACTACATTTTATATGCTGAAAGTTTTTTAGAAAACAGACCAAAAATTCACAAGATTCGAAATGACAGCAGATTCGATTTTTGAGATCTAAAAGTTGTTCCAAAATTGTTCCAAGCATTATTGCTCAAACTTTGCATAACATGTACGGATTTATGCATCAAAATATTTACTATGACAAGATCGATACGGAAAAAATGAAAGATTATACATGGCTTGATGATTAATACTCATGATACGACGAATATCGAAGCGAGGAGATGCGAGAACCGATCTGTGACGACTTGTTGCAAGTTTCTTGCTACAAATCAAACGTGAGGCTGCTGAGAAATCGTAGGGAAAAGGGGTTGGCTGCTGGAGGACTCAAGAACCCTAGTTTTCCTATCAAAAAGGACAAAACACAATGTGTGTGTGTGTTGATTGGAGTGTGTTTGTGATTAGGGAGTTAATTAGGGGCTTAATAAGGGGGTTAATTAAGGGCTTAATTAGACTAATAAAATAGCTAAAAATCAATTAACTTGTTAATTAAAATACTAATCCAATACTATTAATCCACCACTAATTATACTATAACACCTAATTTTAATAAAATACCCGTGTGTCAAATTTTTAAGATTTAAAATCCCCAACAATTCAAATTAGTATTTTTGAAAAGTTTAAAATCTTAAAATCACTTAATAAATTAGAGTATGCTTTAAAATGCTTAAAATTTCATAAATCATTTAAAATACCAATTTGAATGAAATAAAATACCTCATTATTGATAAATCGCCTAAATCGTCACCGGTCTCTTTTCCCGATCTCACATAGAATATTCGCCTGAAACATAAAACTCAAAAAAAATATTTTAACGTGCATCAAATAAACATGTAATAATTTAAAATAATGCAATTAATAAATCACGCATCGTTAAAATCATTTTAAAAATAAATAAATAATTTAACGATTTAATAAATGCATGGGTTTACGTGTTACTGATTTTGAGCTCTACTCATACAGCCCCCTAGGACCCTTACTCGGCAGCTCCTCGCACAAAGAATCAAAAAACGTGAGTAATATAAAGAATACACGCGTGTCCATAGTAAAATCCTTGCAAAAACGAAACCATAAGGTAAATCGAAGAGTTCCTCATGAAAATACATATATATCAGCATACATAGCATGAATGATGAGAAAAATAATGGTACAAGGGGTGCATTAGCGTTTATGTGCTCAAAAACTCGGAGATACATGCGTAGGACTTGCACCGGAGAGGCGGGGATGGAACTTTCTTGAAAACCTTTGAAGAATTCGAAGTGGCTGCTGAAGAACAATTGTAAAGCTTATGTATTACATGAGAATGATTGCTGGAAAAATTAAGGGGGTGGCCACAAAGTGGGAGTTAGGGTTAAGTTTACTAATGATGTATTTAAGTCAAAATATAACACACTAATGTGTCCTTAATTAAAATTTAATGGGTTAAAAAAATTTTGGGCCCATAAAGCACTAAAATAAACCCATCAATTAAAAATACACTTTCGAAAAATATTTCGTTTATGTTCGTTTTAGAAAATATTGTCTGAGCCCTCAAAAAGTCCCCCGACTCGCTAATATTTGCGTACTGGTTTAAAATATGACCCGGTGAGTAAAACTACTCCACCCAAGCCCATTTTTGAAAATCATACTTAAATACACCATATATTAAATAATTAACATAATTACTTGATAAAAATATTTTCTTGATTATTCTCGGTTTCCGTTACTCGTTCGAGCGCGAAATAAAATTTAAAATCTTAATGCATGAAACTTTAAAATAAACATGAAATAAACATCTATCCATGCCATATTCATGTAACAAAATGCGTAAAAAATCAATAAACACATATTTTATATTAAACCCTAGATTGCATGCAGTCGGGTTACGTAGTTCAAATTTTCTAGACCTTACATTCAACTTGTATGAGTATACGGATAAAATAAATATCATAATTTGTTAAAACACGATTTATCATTGAAATAAATATTTTTTATTACATAAGAGTCAATAACAACCCAAACCACAAGTTGGTTTCTGGACACCTACTCTAATAATTTCCTACTTTCCTTACAACCAACTACCCATGGATCTTAAATTCATTGTTTATACTTTTCAAACAATGGTTCCATAATTTGTTAAAACATAAATATTTTAAAATAGTTTTTTTATTAAATAAAAATCAATACAACTCAAGCTACAAGTGAGTTTGTTAGACACTTATTCTAACAAATGGTTTATAGATGACCCCGGTGGTTGGACGATTCCCCATGAACGATCAAAACTCACCTAAAATCTGAAAATTTTGAGCTCCATTTGAAACCCTTGTAGCCGCCCCCTTCTCTCTCTTTTGTTTTCACGTAAATATGGCTAAGAGGAGGGATATATCTCTCTTATATTTTTTTTTACAAATTTTTCTTTATTTTTTTGTTGTTCCTAAATCCTAACTTAAAAGTGCTAGTATTTTATAAAATTTCATTCGAAAATTTAAGTAAGATGCTAAATTAAAAACCTTTAAAATGACTGATACCCCCATAAGATCTCGGTTAATGGATGACTCGAGATATTAAATAGATAGCCCAAATTAGAGTCAATGTGCAGGATGATTTCTTCAGCAGCCGGGTAGTGAATGTTAGAGTAGATGCCCTGCAAGCCAATAGTTGTCTTAGGAATTTATTGACTCAAGTGTAATAAACAATCTTTATTTTAATATAATTTAACTTTTCATGGTCTTGTTTTACTTTATCTGTTTACCCATGCAATCAGCATAGATAAAGACCTTGATTATGCTTTAATACAAATGAATCGTAATTCGATGTTGAAACTCATTTGTAAACACTGCATATTCTAAATTCGTTCCTAGTCGATTCAACCGCATAAAATAAGGATAAAGGCCGCTTGAGCTCGAGACTAGCATCTGTGATGTTGTGTACTGCGTTTCTTGTTAAGGGCATAGAGATGTCCAAACATGCAGATGGGTATTCATATGATGATTATACCAAACAACCCTCCCTCGGACTTTCCAAGTGGTTATCATTCATCAAGAGGATAAGTCCGTGGTTATGATTGTACACCATTAGTCCTTACGACCCGGGACAACACTAAGGCTCTATATGCTAGGGCTGTGCTTTGACTCATTTACCGGCTCCAGTAGAGTCATCAAATGGCGAGGTTGGGTACAGTTGCGACACATATAGGAGCCAGTGCATTGTAGTCGGGGATTCACCGCTAACCTGCGGGTGTGGATATCCTATGTGATCTGATGAAATTATAGTGCGTGGAATCTCTGGCCAGAGTATGAGATGTACGTTAGAGAAGGAGTTCTCCAACCGTACATGCGATGCCACTATTTATAGTTATCACATATTTATCGAATTATTATGCAACCCTCGATGAACCAATGGTTGCAGATTCGATCGGGATATATGAGATGAAGGGACTGTACTGTACGTTAATCATAATCGACTGGTTCTTACAGGCACTATCAGTGATACCTAGGGGATTATGGGGCAATGCTACTATACGCTCTTACCATGATCCGAATGGTGCAATCAAAAATGAGTTCTAACATTCTTAATCAAAGTGTTGATGAAAAGAATGGGGCTAACTAGGGTAAGCCCGAATAAGAATAAATATTATTCTGAATCACAAAGAGTTGTGAACCCACGGCTAGCTGTATCCCTGAACCATTGAGGGTCACACAAGCATTGGATCGTTTGTTCCAGTTGAGAGAATAAATTCAAGAAGTTGAATTTATATTATGATATAGTAAATTCAAGGAGTTGAATTTATGATAATAAAATTTTGAGAAAAAAAATTCAAGGAGTTGAATTTATAAGATAGTAAATTCAAGAAGTTGAATTTATGAATTTATAAAATTTGGAGAGAATAAATTCAAGGAGTTGAATTTATGGAATTTGAGAATTTAATTTATTAAACTCAAAAGTTGGGTTTATTAAATATTAAATTTTTGAGGTGATAAATTCAAGGAATTGAATTTATAATTTAAATATTAAATTCAAATGTTGAATTTATAATTGATTTAATTTATTAAGCTCAAAAGTTGAGTTTATTAAATATTAAATTAAATATATTGGGAGTATGTTTGATGGGCTTGTAGGAGTACAAGTCCAACATATTAAATAATTAAAATTATTAATGGACTTTGATTAATTAATTAAACTAGTTGGACTAGCCCAATTAATTAATCAAGCTCATTAATGTTAATTATAGAATTTAGGTCAATACTATTGTTTTTAAGGAAATAAATATAAATTGACATAGCCTCCACCTTTTTCTATTTTTGGTGATTCACGTGAAAGACATATCCAAAAAATCCTCCAAATTATTTTGGCCTTTTTCAAGAAAAAAGAATTTTGATTCCTCTCTCAAATATTTGATCTCAATGTAAAAGTTCTTCCAAATATTCTAGTGCTATTTGGAAAACGAACAAATCATCTGGTCGTGAACCTGATTAGAAGAATACATAAAAGAGATCTGAAGAAAGTTCGTAGGGAATTCATCAAAAGCTATCTCCGCTAACCCCGGAATATTTGGAGCCTAGTGATCTATTCACCAAAGGTATAATGATTTACTTCCTATGAATGTGATTATAAAACCATACGAGTGTCCAAATACATCTTGAATGTCAAGATCTAATAAAAATTTTAAAACTTCCGCTGCGTTTGGGCACGAGAAAACCGGGATCTAATAGTGAATGCCCGGGACATCTTCTCCCCAGGTTACCAGAAGCCCGGGCTAAATGCAAGCTCCCGGGAACTTGTTACCCGGGCTACCTCGAGAAGCGCACCTCACTCGAGTGCATCAATATGGGCTACCTTATTCTTGGAAATCATTACTATTAGAACCACATGGGTTTGCGTGTCAAAACAAACTGTCAGAAGTAGGGTATGGGCAGCCATCTTATCCTAATTGGCAAGTGGGCACTGAAAACAAGGTAATTGTGGGATTTCCTCCTATAAATAGCAGGTATACTTCTCATTTGAAGGAGTCCGGATTTTTGAATTCTAAATTCTTAAGCATTTCACGTATATTACCACATATACAACCCTTTTATGCTTCATATTCAACCTGCTAACTTAAGCTTCGGAGTAGCCACGCCGGAGACCCCTCTAGCGCCCATTCACGAGTTTTTTTCACTGTCTGCATGTCATGGTGGAAGCCATAGCTTACATAGATATCTTCATCACATATATCTTCCTTTGATCATTTTCCTGAATAACACACTTATAAGAATCCGGTGGATTGTCCCGAATCTTCTTACCCAATTCACCCCGATCGCATCATTGGCACCGTCTGTGGGAAATTTGAGCTCAAGACGTAAATATGGCTCCTACAAGAAGGAAAAATCAAGGTACTTGCCGGGCTCCTGGAGATGATGCACTTACCTCTGGACAGGATGGTCCTCTGCCTACAGGACCTCCACATGTTATTACTTTGTCCCCGGAGGAGTTGGCTCGGATTATATCTGATGCCGTAGAGAAGGCTGTAGCCCGGAGAGACCCTTCTCATCATGCTACACAGTATGAAGGAGAGCAGCAACGAGAGCATGAGATGAGAGAGGAGGAAGTAAGGATGGAGGAGAGGGAGTCCAGTGCCAATTCTAAATCTCCTATTATGGCAGAAGAGTTATAGGAGCTGAGGCAGAAGATGAGGGTTTTGGAAGGGCAGATAGGTGAAATGAGCAGTGTTTGAGTGATCAGTAAAGGATGCCCCTTTGATAATGACATTGTCCGGGATCCTCTACCCGGGCATTTAAAATCTGCCAAAATCAAAGATTATGTTGGCAGCGCTGACCCTGAGGAGCATTTGACCCGGTTCGAGAACATGGTCATGCTGCACTGTTATGCTGAAAAGATCAAGTGCAAAGTGTTCCTAACAGCTTTAGTTGATTCAGCCCAAAGTTAGTTCGAGGGGTTGTTTAATGCCCGAGATTTTATTCTGTTAATCTCAGATTATTGATTATAAATCGATGTGATTATAGAAGGACCACTCCGAGGCACGATTCGAGATAGCATGTGATATTGTGTTGTGCGAGGACAGAAGGTCTCGCGCATATGCGCGACACGAGCCGCGCATTTGCGCGAGCAAAGCAGAAGACCTCGCGCATATGTGCGAGAAGAGGCCCGCATATGCGCGAGCATGTGAAATGAAGTAGTGCCGAGACAGTAGGTCTCGCGCATATGCGCGAAGACGGGGCGCGCATATGCGCGAGCAGTTGAAGTGTTATGCGACGAGAAAATAGGTCTCGCGCATATGCGCCGATGATGGTCACGCATATGCGCGAGACGTGCAGTATGAAGGTTAAGCCACATGGCTTGGCATGCAACAAAAGGATGATTTTTTTTCATTTTTCCATTCAGAACTTGCAGCAAGAACAAAATTTCCAGAGAGGTTTCAAGTTTTCTCCATAGTTTAGAAATTTAATTTTGTGCAAGATCCGTCTTCAATCCGAGTGGAGTTTTGTGCTTCTCTTGTCAAAGACTTTAAGAATATGTGAGTTTATTTTCTTTTCAGAATGGTTTGAAAATATATTGTTGGGAGAACCATGATTTGATCTATATTATATGTTCTTGAGTTTGTGATAATCGTATAATCGAAATTGAATCGAAGAACGGATACCGTATGAAATTGTTATCATTTTCCAGATTTGATTTGATTGAGAATATACAGATTTGGTATTGGAATTGTGTTTATCGATTGATTATGAGTTGTTGAGATTGGTATCTATTGATATAGTATTGCTGGGTATATCGAGATTGTGCTATTATGCCGTCGAAACAGAATTAGATTGAGTTATGATCATATCCAGTATTGATTGAGTTGTATATTGATATTGTACTCCTTGAATGTCATTGTCAGATTGAGTGTTGACAGCTTCGAATTCAAGACTTCGACTTCGTCAGATCGACCAAAGAAAGATATAAATCAATGTTAAAACCGGGAAGTTACGACTCGAGTCAGAGATAGCTTGAGTTTCCCAAAACCACATACTTTATTGTAATTGCTTTGATTTTTGCAATTCATGAGATTGATATGCTTAGTCTATTGATTTATAGCAAAGCATGCATAGATTCGTTGGCAGATGTGCCATGTCTTTGGCAGAGGTGCCAAGTCACTGGACATTTGGTTTATATCGATGTTGCTTAGAAGTAAGATCGACTCCTATTGTAGAGATTCGATATAGAAGACAAAAGTCTGGGAATAAGAACGTACAACCATCTAGCTGGGAAGAGTAGGTGGGAGACTGTTGCGTTCTTATTCGAATGGGGATCCCTAGATAAGAGTCGAGTCAGAGATTAAGAATCAAAGAGTTTGATTTACAGGTTTATATCGATTCATGTCTTTCAGATTATGATACATGTTATTGATAATTGTTCTATGCTTTTATATATGTTTATATGAAATGCATGTATGCGTTGTTTATACTGGGAATATATTTCTCACTGGAGTTATCCGGCTGTTGTTGTGTTTGTATGTGTGCATGACAACAGGTGGGACAGGATCAGGGTCGAGAAGAGGATGAGAGATTGAGTTTAGAGTGGAGATTCGGACCCAGAATTAGAGTTGATTTTCATCACTTGATATGTAGTGAATGAACATTAGTTTGTTATGATTTTCTTTTGTACAAGACTTGTACATTTGGATCTTGTTGTAGACATTAAACTTGATCTTGTATTTGAATGAGATGAGACCTAACTTATTGTAGATTTTGTACACTTGTCTATAAGGTGTTCAACATTTAAAAAAAAATTTACGACTCAAATTATTTAATTGATCCATTTCATATCAATGATGATTAAAAAGAATGAGTTAGCGTCCGGGTCCCCACAACAGGTGATATCAGAGCAGTAGGCTCCTTAGACTGACTTAGAAGAAAATGAACGGGGTAGATTGAGTTTTCTTTCTTTGTTTTTGTGATGACAACATGTTTTACTGCTTTAATACATGTTTACCTGAATATCTGATTTGATTGAAAACATGTATGACTTGAGAATGAATCAAAACCGATTCTTGATCAGCGGTAAGATGATCAGAGGAGGACTGAAACAGATTTGTTATATTTGGTTACTAATCCTTTTGATAATCATATATGCCTCCTAGAAGAATCCCAGAACGGGGTAGTACTTCGACTAATCCGATGGATGTTACAGCGACATCCATGGAAACATTGCTGAAGAGACTTCAGTCATTTAAACCGTCGACCTTGAAGGGCACTGAGAATTTTATTGATTGTGAGAGTTGGCTTGATGACAATGAGATATTATTTGACTCACTTGATTACACAAATGAACGAAGAGTTAGACTGATTGGGCATCAATTGCATGACGTTGCAAAGAATTGGTGGCTCACAACCAAGAGGGCTTTGGAGCATCGAGGTACAGTTGTTACTTGGAAGATCTTTAAAACAGAATTCAATCAACGATTCTTCCCAGTGTCGTACCGAAAGGACAAGGGTGCAGAGTTTGCTAACCTTAGACAAGGTCATTTGAATATTAAAGAATATGTGGCCAAATTCTCTACCTTGTTATGTTTTGCTCCTCATGTTGCTGAGAATGATGAAGCAGTTGCTGATCAGTTCGTTAATGGACTGAATCCTTAGATCTTTACACTGGTAAATGCCGGACGACCAAATAACTTTGCTGATGCTTTGAACAGAGCCAAAGAAGCAGAAGCATGTTTAATTAGACAGAAAGGAGCTTCGTATGTCGCTCCAGCACCGAAACAGCCACAACCCTCAGCTCAGTTCCACCAACCCCCTCCCAGATATGATAGTGGTGCTAGCAGCAGTGGGAAGAAAGATAATTTGAAAGCCCGAGGGAAACAGTTTAAGAAGTCTGGTAATAGTACATCTAGCTCCAGTGGTTCACGACAGAGCTAGAGTTATACCGAGGTCTATTGCAGAACTTGTGGAGGAAGACATCCCACAGAGCAATGCCAAGGAGTATTTGGTATTTGCAATATTTGTCGACAGCAAGGACATCTTGCCTGAGTCTGTCCATAGCGAGGTTCTCAACGATCCCACGGAGAAGAATCATCTGGATCAGTGGCTCAGCTTGATAGACGATTATCTGCTGTTCAGTCTTTCCAGCCAACGACTAACCAGTCACTGCAGAGGCCAGGAGGAAGCCAGACTGTTAGCCAGCCTCCGAGACAGCAGGCCAGAGTGTTTGCATTGACGAAAGAACAAGCCTAGGAAGCATCTGATGATGTTGTTGCAGGTAACTGTTCTCTTTGTGGTTACTCTTCTTATGTATTGATTGATACGGGTGCATCCCATACTTTTATTTCTGAGCGATTTGCATTGATACATGATTTGCCTGTTGAGTCATTATCTGTTGTAGTATCTGTCTCGTCACCTTTGGGGAGAGGTCTTATATCAGTGAAGTCTGTTAAACGTTGTATACTGCAGTATGATGGGAATGAGATTGAGGTAGATTGTATTGTACTCGGTTTGTGTGATTTAGACTGCATTATCGGTATTGATATGCTGACCAAGTACAGAGCTACCGTAGATTGTTTCCAGAAAATTTTAAGATTCAGACCTGAGATGGCTGATGAATGGAAATTTTACGGTAAGGGTTCCAGAGCACGAATTCCTTTGATATCTTTTTTGTCTATTACTCGATTATTCCAGAAAGGAGAAGAGGGGTTCCTTGTGTATTCAGTAGATGTACTGAAATCGAGCCCGTCATTGGCAGATTTGCCAGTGGTATGTGATTTTGCTGACATCTTTCTAGATGAGATTCCGGGTTTGCCTCCAATCCGAGAAATAGACTTCAGCATTGAACTGATGCCAGGTACTGTTCCTACTTCTAAAACTCCATACGGAATGGCACCGATTGAATTGAAAGAATTGAAAGAGCAGCTAGAAGATTTACTGGCCAAAGGTTATATCAGACCGAGTGTTTCTCCTTGGGGTGCTCCAGTATTATTTGTTAGAAAGAAAGATGGTTCAATGAGACTCTGCATTGACTATCGGCAACTGAACAAGGCTACAATAAAGAATAAATATCCTTTTGCCTCGTATCGATTATTATTTGATCAGTTGCAGGGTTCTTCTGTTTATTCCAAGATCGATTTGAGATCTGGATATCATCAGCTGAGAGTCAAAGATTCTGATATATCGAAAACAGCTTTCAGAACCATGTATGGCCACTATTAGTTTATAGTCATGCCGTTTGGTTTAACGAATGCTCTAGCTGTATTTATAGGTTTGATGAACCGTATATTTCAGAATATCTTGATGACTTTGTGATTATCATTATTGATGATATTCTGATTTATTCAAAGAATATGATTGATCATGCTGAACATTTGAGAACTGTATTGAAGATTCTGAAATTTGAGAAACTGTATGCTAAGCTGTCTAAATGTGAGTTTTGGCTAAAGCGAGTGATATTTTTGGAACACATTATATAAAGAGATTGTATTTCTGTTGATCCTAGCAAAGTTGAGGCTGTGATCAGTTGGCCAAGACCGACATTAGTGCCAGAGATACGCAGTTTTATGGGTTTAGCAGGATACTATCGTCGATTCATTAAATATTTCTCCAGCATTGTAAAGACGATTACTCAGTTGACTGAGAAGAATGCCCCATTTGTTTGGTCAGAAGCTTGTGAATCCAGTTTTCTGGAGTTGAAGAAGAGATTAACCAGCACTCACTATTCCATCAGGTACTGGTGATTTTGTTGTTTATTGTGATGTTTCTCACAGAGGAATAGGTTGTGTTTTGATGCAGCAAGGACATGTTATTGCTTATGCCTCGAGACAACTGAAATCACATGAAACTCGCTATCAGATTCATGACCTTGAATTGGCTGCTATTGTATTTGCATTGAAGATTTGGCGACATTACTTATATTGGGAGAAGTTTGAGATTTATTCTGATCACAAGAGTTTGAAATATCTATTTTCATAGTCAGAATTGAATATGAGGCAATGAATATGGCTTGATCTATTGAAAGATTTTGATTGTGAAATCAAATATTATCCGGGAAAATCAAATGCAGCAGCTGATGCACTTAGTCGAAAGGTATGTTCTTTATCCTTATCGACGATTGGCGTTTCGAATTTTATTGAAGATTGCTGTCTTTCTGGATTGGTATTTGAGACAGATTGTCAACCTCTGAGATTATACGCCCTTCAAGCTGAACCAGAGTTGATTGTTCGAATCAAAGAAGCACAAAAAGTTGATCAGAATGTGCAGAACTCGATGTTGATAGTCAAATCATGGCATCAATCAGAATATCAGGTTCTTGATGATGTATTATATGTAAATAATCGATTTGTTGTTCCAGATGTTTCAGATTTGAAACAGCAGATTTTGACAGAAGAGCACTGTAGTCGTTTGAGTATTCATCCTGGTGGCAGAAAAATGTACAATGATCTGAAGAAACCGTTTTGGTGGAAACAGATGAAATCAGACATTGCAGAATTTGTATCTAAATGTTTGAATTTCCAAAGGTAAAAGCAGAAAGAAAGAAACCAGGAGGTCTGTTGCATAGCTTATTTATTCTAGAATGAAAATGGGATCACATTTCCATGGATTTTGTTACTAAGCTACCACGATCCTCCCGAGGTTGCGATGCAATTTGGATCATTATTGACAGATAGACCAAATCAGCATGTTTTATTCCGTACAGAATGACGTATAGACACGATCAGATGGCAGAGATTTATATCAGAGAAGTGGTCAGATTGCATGATGTGCCGAAGTCTATTGTATCAGATCGTGATCCTCGATTTACTTCACACTTTTGGCACAGTTTGCAACAAGCTCTAGGTACGAAATTGCATTTAAGTACTGCATATCATCCTCAGACCGACGGACAGTTAGAGCGGACTATCCAGACATTGGAGGATATGCTGAGAGCTGTAGTGCTAGATTTTTGCACTAGTTGGCAAGATTCTTTGCTACTTTGTGAATTTTCGTACAACAACAGCTATCAGACGAGTATAGAGATGGCTCCGTTTGAAGCGTTGTACGGCAAGAAGTGCAGATCCCCTCTTTATTGGGATGAGATATCTGAGGTACCTGAACTTGGGCGTGATATGATTCGAGATATGACTGAGAAAGTGAAGCTGATTCAGCAGAGAATTAAGACTGCTCAAGGTAGATAGGCCAAATATGCAGATATTCGACATCGACCGCTAGAGTTTGAGTAAGGAGACAGAGTATTTTTGAAGATTTCTTCTTTCAGAGGCATTGTCAGATTTGGCATGAAAGAGAAATTATCTCCACGCTATATCGGTCTGTATGAGATCCTTGAGAAGATAGGTACTCTTGCATATCGACTTGCCATTCCGCCTTCTCTATCTTGTATACATGACGTCTTTCATGTATCTATGTTGAGAAAATATCTTCCTGATGCTTCTCATTTCTTCAGCCAGACGAGGCAGAACTTGATGAAACTCTGAGTTATTTTGAAAAACCGATCCAGATTCTAGATCGTAAAGAAAAGCAGCTCAGAACGAAGACAATTCCGCTTGTGAAAGTTCAGTGGAGTCGTCATGGCATTAAAGAAGCTACTTGGGAAACTGAATCAGATATGAGACAGAAATTTCCAAAGTTATTTCATTGATGTGAGTTTTCTTATTTAGCTTCTGTATATCTCCTTCTTGTATATGATTTGATTGCCTGTGATTTCGGGAACGAAATCAGATCTTAGAGGGGGAGAATTGTAATGCCCGTTATTTTATTTTGTTAATCTCAGATTATTGATTATGAATCGATGTGATTATGGAAGGACCACTCCGAGGCACGATTCGATATAGCATGTGATATTGTGTTGTGCGAGGACAGAAGGTCTCGCGCATAAGCGCGGCACGAGCCGCGCATATGTGCGATCAAGGCAGATGACCTCGTGCATATGCACGAGAAGATGCACTCATATGCGCGAGCATGTGAAATGAAGTAGTGCCAAGACAGTAGGTCTCGTGCATATGCGCGAAGATGGGGCGCGCATATGCGCGAGCAGTTGAAGTGTTATGCGACGAGACAGTAGGTCTCGGGCATATGCGCCGATGATGGTCGTGCATATGCGCGAGACGTGCAGTATGAAGGTTAAGCCACATGGCTTGGCATGCAACAAAAGGATGATCTTCCTTCATTTTTCCATTTAGAACTTGCAGCAAGAACGAAATTTCCAGAGAGGTTTAAAGTTTTCTCCATAGTTTAGAAATTTAATTTTGTGCAAGATCCGGCCGTCAGATTTTCAATTCGAGTGGAGTTTTGTCCTTCTCTCATCAAAGACTTCCAGAATATGTGAGTTTATTTTCTTTTCAGAATGGTTTGAAAATATATTTTTGGGAGAACCATGATTTGATCTATATTATGTGTTCCTGAGTTTGTGATAATCGTATAATTGAAATTGAATCGAAGAACGGATACCGTATGAAATTGTTATCATTTTCCATATTTGATTTGATTGAGAATATACAGATTTGGTATTGAAATTGTGTTTATCGATTGATTATGAGTTGTTGAGATTGGTATCTATTGATATTGTATTGCTGGGTATATTGAGATTGTGCCGTTATGCCGTCGAAACAGAATTAGATTGAGTTATGATCATATCCAGTATTGTTTGAGTTTATATTGATATTTTACTCCTCGAATGTTATTGCCAGATTGAGTGATGACAACTTTGAATTCAAGACTTCGACTTCGTCAGATCGACAAAGCAAAGGTATAAATCAATGTTAAAACCGGGAAGATACGACTCGAGCCAGAGATAGCTTGAGTTTCCCAAAACCACATACTTTATTGTAATTGCTTTGCTGTTTGCAATTCATGAGATTGATAAGCTTGGTCTATTAATTTATAGCAAAGCATGCATAGAGTCATTGGCAGATGTGCCATGTCTTTGGTAGAGGTGCCCAGTCACTGGACATTTGGTTTATATCGATGTTTCTTAGGAGTAGATCGACCCCTATTGTAGAGATTCGATGTAGAAGGCCAAAGTCTGGGAATAAGAACGTACAACCTTCTAGCTGGGAAGAGTAGGTGGGAGACTGTTTGTCACGCCTCGAGTTTGAAGCGTCGATGACATCCGACATTGTTTAACAATTACTTTAAAACAATTAAGCCTCGTATCAAAATGCCAAAAATCAGTCTTTTTCATAAATTAAACATTGTATTTACATTGACAATAGAATTAGAAATACATCAGAGTTTCAAATAGCGGAAACGAAAGGAAAGCAAAATCATGAGTTTTGATCTTGATCTCCGGTTCACCAACCCCAGAAAGCATCTTGCTCTTCCTCATTCAGTTGCTCCTCATTTTTATCCGAAATTTGTAAGGGGTGAGTGTTTTGGGAAACACTCAGCAAATGGGGGTCGATCGATTCCAAAGGTACATATTAAACTTAGTTTTCTTAAAACGTTATTTTAACAAACTTTCAAAACTTAATATTCTTAGCTTATCAGGACAGAGACAAATCGAATAAATGACAGAATTCATCAGATGATTCAGAACAATTCAGAAACAGATTAAATACATTCAGAATAGAACATATCAGATCAGACAGAACACTGTTAGTTATCTCATTTCCATGGTCAAATTATCCCCAATATGTTAGTTCTCTAAGGGGTGAGGCCAGAACATAGTTTTATACCCACCAATGGGAGCCAGAACAGAACATGGTTTTATACTCACCAATGGGGGCCAGAACAGAACTACAATTCTCGTCTCATTTCAAATTCGAATTGTAACAGTGCAACAGAATTCAGAAGTAACAGACAGAACTTTTCAGAGTTTCAGATTTTCTGACTCTTCATACAGTCACAGCGGAACCAAAGATTTCGAAGCATAGAAGAAATACATAATCGATCGAAATTTTAAACAGAGCATACAAATAATTTCGAAAAAGGGACACACCTTCATGTATGTCGCGTTATTCATATCAAAGTTAAAAAATACAACAAAATATTTAACAAAAGCCCACTTACCGTATTTGCAGATTTTTATACAACACGTTTTCTCAAAAATCGGGCAACACTTCGGCGTAACTTTAACGAATGCTGTTGTTGATCGAGCAGCACTTCGACGCAAGGTTCTTGTACTGGACTGCACAAACTTCCCTTCTTTCTTCCTTGCATGCTTAGCCGAAACTTTGGAGAGTGAGTGCAAGACCCGAGATTTTAATTACTGAAATCTGAGATTAATCTGAAATGATTTATTGATTATTAAATGTGATATAAATGGGACACGTTGGAATTGAATTTTGAATTGTGAAGTGTTGGTTGTGCGTGACCAGAAGGTCTCGCGCATATGCGCAGAAAGTGTGCGCGCATATGCGCGAGCCATGAGAGAAGCCAAGGAAGAACTCCAGAGAGTTCGGCGCACATGCGCGGCAGAAGGCGCGCATATGCGCGAGCAGTCCAGTAGCACGGATCAAGCTTCCGGCGCATATGCGCGGGGCTTGGGCGCGCATATGCGCCAGTCATGCAGAAGGAAAGATTGCCACTTGGTTTGTATGTGCGACGTGTATAAATATATATATATATACATATCCTACAATTCTTCAGACAAGAATTGAAGGGGAAAACCGAGGATTCAAGGGGAAAAGCTGCAAAGTGTTTCGTTGGAGCAAAATCCGTCTATCCGATTTTGAATCCGACTTCAGTATTGAGTTCCTATCGATGCAGGCTACAACTGGACGTAAGTTTTGTTACGTTTGAACATGATTTAAAAATATGATATTGTCAGAATTGAATAGGAATCATGTATGGTGTTTCTGATACAGTAGACATCGTATATTTGAAGTCAGAATGAGGAACAGATTGTTTATGTAATTGTTATGATTTTAGGAGTCAATTTGATTGAGAATCGTTATCATATTTGTATTATCGTTGAGATTATGATTCGTACCAATATTAATTATGAGTTCTGGTACTATATCTGTGATGTTGGGACTGACGGGCTTATCAAGATTGTATTATTATGCCGTCGAAACATCCGTAAATTGATATTGATCAGATTCGGTATTGGTTGAGATTGTATTTTTGTACCATATGTCGATTGGCATTGATCAGATTATGTTTTGATTTGAGTATTGATCAGAACGGGTTTTGAACTGAGTTATATACTGATATTGTATCTATTCGATTGTCATTATCAGATTGGATATGGACAGAGTTGAATTCGGGACTTCGTCTTCGTCAGACCGAGAAGATAAAGGTATAAAGTAATGTTGAGTTGGGATTGCACAACTCGAGTGTGGTTTGGCTCGAGTTTCCCTAAATCACATACGTTATTGTATTGCATGGATAATTGCAAAGAATGAATTGATATACTTGTTCTATGGATTTATAGATAGCAGGTATTAGATGAGTAATCTTGTGACAGAAGCGCCTGATAGTGGCGGGATCGCCACAGGCACATTGCACGATGTCACAAGATAGGATATTGGTGAAAATGCCAAAGTCTATGACGGTAAGGTCAGGACACTGAATGTTTGGTTATATCGACGTGGATAGAGTCGGATTTTCTTCTATTACTGTTGGTCGATATAGGAATACCAACATCTGGAAACCGGGATCCCTAGGCTAGGATTGAGTCTACTCTAAAACGTGGAGTCACGAGTCTGATTGACAGTTTTATGTTGGTTATGTTCCTGAATATGGTACATGTCGATTTATGTTCCTGATAATGGTACATGTTTAGAATAGGATTTATTCTTGATATGAATTTATGTTCCTGATTAGGGTACATGTTTAGAATATGATTTAGTATTGTTATTGATTCGTGTTCTGATTTTGATACATGTTAGGATTGTCTGTTATATGCTTTTATATTGTTTATATGACTTCATGTATACATGGTTTATGCTGAGAATGTAATTCTTACCAGAGCTATCCGGCTGTTGTCTTGTTTGTATGTGTGCATGGCAACAGGTGGGCTAAGATCAGGGTCAAGAAGAGAACGAGGCTGGACTAGATAGCGTGGAGATCCGGGCTCAGAAGTAACTTAGGATTCAGCTCTGATATGCAGTTGAACCTAGTTGGACCAGAATGTATTTAGTAAAGGACTTGTACCTTTATATTTAATATGTATATCGGTATAGATTTATATTCGTTTCCGCTTTGTATTTTAAAAAAAATATTTAGACCCTGGTTATAATAATTGATTGATTAATTCCTAAGAATGATTAAAATTGGAATTGACGTCCGGGTCCCCACAACATGTGGTTTCAGAGCCTTAGGTTCCAGAACAGTAGGTTCTATAACTGTAGGTTTCTTAGACTGAGAAAGAAGTTAGTCAGCGGGGTAGAATGTGGTTTCTTTCCTTGCATGTGATTGCTAGCATGGGATTACTTATAATGTTGAATTACATTGTGTATGCTAGCATGATATTGTATTTTACCGCTTTTAAATTCATGTTACCTGAATATCTAAGTTGATTTGGTAATATATCTGATTTGAAAATGAATCAGAACCAATTCTTGATCAGAAGGTAAGCTGATCAGAAAGGGACTGAGATTGATTTATCTCATGTGATACTAACTCTTGTGGTAATCAGATATACCTCCGAGAAGGATTCGAGAATTGGGTAGTACTTCGAGTAATCAGATGGATGTGTCAGAAACTCCGATGGAAACAATGATTACAAGGTTTCAGTCGTTTCAACCACCGATTCTGAAGGGTACTGAGACGCCAGTCAATTGTGAGAATTGGTTAGAGGATATCGAAATGCTATTTGAATTTCTGGGTTTCACAGATTAGTGTAGAATTAAGCTGATTGGGAACCAGTTACGGGAAGTCGCAAGGAGTTGGTGGCTGGTAACCAAAGAAGCTTTAGCACAGCGTAGTCCAGTGATTATGTGGAAAGTTTTTAAAGTTGAATTCTATCAAAGATTTTTCCCCGTATCATACAGACAGGATAAAAGTGCAGAGTTTGCAAATTTGAGACAGGGTCAGTTGAATATCGACGAGTATTTGGCCCAGTTCTTTACCTTGCTACGTTTTGCCCTTCACGTGGCTAGGAATGATGAAGCTATATCTGGTCAGTTTATCCAAGGACTGAATCCGGAGATACATACATTGGTAAATGTGAAACAACCGACTAACTTTGTTGATACCCTGAACAGAGCCAAACGAGCAGAAACAGTTCTGATGGGACAAAAGAAACTTCGTATGTTCTTCAAACATCGAGACCACAGCAAATGCCTTCTAGAATCGAGATTTGCAGCAGCAGTGGTGGAAAGCAAGAACAATTGAAAACTCGAAAGAAACAGTTTAAGAAGTTAGGAAGCGGACCGAGTGGTTCATCTAGCTCCAGTGGTTCTAGCCCGAGTTATACTGGAGTTTATTGCAGGACTTGCGGAGGGAGACATCCTGCGGAGCAATGCCAGGGAGTGACTGGTAGGTGCAATATCTGTAAACAGCAGGGACACTTTGCTAGAGTCTGTCCACAGAAAGGTTCCCGAAGATTTCAGGGAGCAGAATCATCTGGTGGTAGTGATCGAGGAACAGACCCAGAACACACGCGATGACATAGTGGCAGGTACTGTTTTTTTATGATTATGTTGCATATGTATTGATATATACTAATGCATTCCTTACGATTATCTTTGACTGAGTTGCATGGATATATGTTGTATCTGTTAGGTCTGTATGTACTGTAGTATTGATTTCCTGATCTTTTGGGGGAAAGATTGATATCAGTGAATTCTGTGATATATTGTATACTACATTAACAAGGGAATGAGATTGAATTAGATTGTGTTGTCTGATTCTGACTACATTATTGATATTGATATGCTAACGAGTACAGAACTATTATAGATTTTGCTAGGAGATGGTAAGATTCGGACCTAAAATAACCGAAGAATGAATGATATACGGTAAGGATTCTCGATTTTGAATTCCTTGATATCCGTATTATGTATTATTCGATGATTATCGAAAAGAATGGAGTAATTCCTGATGTATTCAGTTGATTACTGAAGTTGAGCTTATCAGGGACTGATTTAGCAGTAGCAGGAGAGTTGCTATAATGTTTCAGATAAGATTACAGGTTTGTCTTATATCAGGGAGAGCGATTTCAGCCTTGATTCGATGCCAGGTACTGGTTTCATTTTAGAATTCCATATAGAATGATATATGTCAGTTAGAAGATTTACTGCCCGAGAGTTAGAGTTACATCTGATTATGTGTTTCTCTGTAAAATACTTCAGATCTGCGTATGGTTTGATAAATCCTGTGTTCAGAAGTGTTCTGATTACCTTATGATTGTTTTATCTATGATATTTTGATATATTCGCAGCGTATGATTGATTGAATCGAGTTGTTGAAAATTGTATTGAATATTTTGGGAACTAAGATTGTTGTATATAGAATGGTTCGGATATGAATCTTGAATGCAACAGATTGTATTCAGAGTCTGTGATATCTGAAGATAGTATACTGATTTATTGTAGCACAGTTGAGACCGTGATCAATGGCTGAAAACGACATTGAAAATGGAAGAACTTCAGAAATGTCAGAAATTACGTTTTATGAGTTTACTAAATCAGTATAAATGATTGGTATTCTGAATCCGATCCGATATTGCTATTATTCTGAATCCGTATTTGATACCGATTGTTATGAACCGTTGAGATTATATACAGTTCAAGCCGACTCAGAGCTGATTTTGAAAATTACAGCAGTTCGGAAGTTTGATCAGACTGTTCAGAACTTGACTTTGATATTCAGAACAGTGTGTCAATCAGAAAACCAGGTAGGTAATGCTTTATTTTATATAATTAGCTGATTTGGTTGTGCTAGATATTTCGAATTTGAAATGACAGGTATTGGCAGAGGCACACAGTAGTAGAGTCAGTATTATTCTAATAACACGAGATGTGTGATAATTCGAACAGACAGTTTTGATGTAAACAAACGAAATCAGTTATGTCAGAATTTGTATTGAAATGTCTAAATCGCTGACAGATGAAGACAGGAAGATAGAAACCAGGAGATTAGTTATACAGATTATCGATTCCTGAATAGAAATAGGAGTACAATTCTATGGATCTGGTGATAGATTTACCGAAATCTTGCCAAGAATGTACCAGAATGTGGTTATGATTGAACGATTGTTCAAATCTACATATGTTATATTGTACAGGATGACGTACAGATATGACTAGACGACTGAGAGGTATGTCAGAAAAGGGGTTAGATTGTATTGAATGCCAGAGTTGATTATGTCATCCCATGATTTTTGGTTGATTTTGTACTTTTGGCAAAATGTATAGCATGATTTTTTATCTATGGTTTATAGATTGACGGATAGTCGGAGCAAACTATCTAGATACTGGAGGATATCCAGAAACTGTAGTGCTGGATTTTAGCACTAGTTACCTGATGTCTTGTCACCTTATGAATTATTGTACAATAATAGCTATTAGATGAGTATCGAGATAGCTCTAATTTCCTTCGTATGGGAATGAAACTGTGGTGATGCCTGAGATTGGATTTGACGGGATCAGAGATCTGATAAAGAAAATGAAACTGATTTAGAAGTAATTGAAGATAGCTCGGAAATTGATATGAAATATGCCAACGTCAGGCGATGACTGTTGATATTTGAGGCCGAGATTGAGTTGTTAGGAGCTATTGATTGGTATATACGGATGATGTATAGCCAGTATTTGCGATTGATTTTATCAGAATGATCTTAAGTAGTATGATGATATTATACTTCTTGAATTCTTCTTCAGATTGAAATCAGGGATGCGTGAAAGAATGAAAATTCAGAATGAAGACTATTCTGCTGTTGAAAATACAGTAAAGTTGGCAGGGAATTGAAAGAAGCTACCTAAAAGACAGAATCTGATATGAGATTGAGATTTCAGAATGGTTTTATATAATGAGTTTCCTGAATTAACCTCTATTATACATTTCTTCTTTATCTTATTTGATTACCTGTGATTTCGGGGACGAAATCGTATCTTAGGGGGGGGAGAAATGTAAGGCCCGAGATTTTAATTACTGAAATATGAGATT
Source organism: Primulina tabacum (assembly GCF_025594145.1). Classification (NCBI taxonomy): domain Eukaryota; kingdom Viridiplantae; phylum Streptophyta; class Magnoliopsida; order Lamiales; family Gesneriaceae; genus Primulina; species Primulina tabacum. Next base: position 2,556,875 of record NC_134556.1, on the reverse strand, counting down.
AATCTGAAATGATTTATTAATTAATTGGTGATATAGATGGGACACGTTGGAATTGGATTTTGAATTGTGAAGTGCTGGTTGTACGTGACCAGAAAGTCTCGCGCATATGCACGGAAAGTGTGCGCGCATATACGCGAGCCATGCGAGAAGCCAAGGGAGAACTCCAGAGAGTTCGGCGCACATGCGCGGCAGAAGGCGCGCATATGCGCGAGCAGTCCAGTAGCACGTATCAAGCTTCCGGCGCATATGCGCGGGGCTTGGGCGCGCATATGCGCAAGTCATGCAGAAGGAAAGATTGCCACTTGGTTTGTATGTGCGACGTGTATATATATATATATATATACATATCCTACAATTCTTCAGACAAGAATTGAAGGGGAAAACCGAGGATTCAAGGGGAAAAGCTGCAAAGTGTTTTGTTGGAGCAAAATCCGTCTATCCGATTTTGAAACCGACTTCAGTATTGATGTCCTATCGACGCAGGCTACAACAGGACGTAAGTTTTGTTACGTTTGAACATGATTTAAAAATATGATATTGTCAGAATTGAATAGGAATCATGTATGGTGTTTCTGATACAGTAGACATCGTATATTTGAAGTCAGAATGAGGAACAGATTGTTTATGTAATTGTTATGATTTTCGGAGTCAATTTGATTGAGAATCGTTATCATATTTGTATTATCGTTGAGATTATGATTCGTACCAATATTAATTATGAGTTCTGGTACTATATCTGTGATGTTGGGACTGACGGGCTTATCGAGATTGTATTATTATGCCGTCGAAACATCCGTAAATTGATATTGATCAGATTCGGTATTGGTTGAAATTGTATTTTTGTACCATATGTCGATTGGCATTGATCAGATTATGTTTTGATTTGAGTATTGATCAGAACGGGTTTTGAACTGAGTTATATACTGATATTGTATCTATTCGATTGTCATTATCAGATTGGATATGGACAGAGTTGAATTCGGGACTTCGTCTTCGTCAGACCGAGAAGATAAAGGTATAAATTAATGTTGAGTTGGGATTGCACAACTCGAGTGAGGTTTGGCTCGAGTTTCCCTAAATCACATACGTTATTGTATTGCATGGATAATTGCAAAGAATGAATTGATATACTTGTTCTATGGATTTATAGATAGCAGGTATTAGATGAGTAATCTTGTGACAGAAGCGCCTGATAGTGGCGGGATCGCCACGGGCACATTGCACGATGTCACAAGATAGGATATTGGTGAAAATGCCAAAGTCTATGACGGTAAGGTCAGGACACTGGATGTTTGGTTATATCGACGTGGATAGAATCGGATTTTCTTCTATTACAGTTGGTCGATATAGGAATACCAACATCTGGAAACCGGGATCCCTAGGCTAGGATTGAGTCTACTCTAAAACGTGGAGTCACGAGTCTGATTGACAGTTTTATGTTGGTTATGTTCCTGAATATGGTACATGTCGATTTATGTTCCTGATAATGGTACATGTTTAGAATAGGATTTATTCTTGATATGAATTTATGTTCCTGATTAGGGTACATGTTTAGAATATGATTTAGTATTGTTATTGATTCGTGTTCTGATTTTGATACATGTTAGGATTGTCTGTTATATGCTTTTATATTGTTTATATGACTGCATGTATACATGGTTTATGCTGAGAATGTAATTCTTACCGGAGCTATCCGGCTGTTGTCTTGTTTGTATGTGTGCATGGCAACATGTGGGCTAAGATCAGGGTCAAGAAGAGAACGAGGCTGGACTAGATAGCAAGGAGATCCGGGCTCAGAAGTAACTTAGGATTCAGCTCTGATATGTAGCTGAACCTAGTTGGACCAGAATGTATTTAGTACAGGACTTGTACCTTTATATTTAATATGTATATCGGATAGATTTATATTCGTTTCCGCTTTGTATTTAAAAAAAAAAATTAGACCCTGGTTATAATAATTGATTGATTAATTCCTATGAGTGATTAAAATTGAAATTAACGTCCGGGTCCCCACAGTGAGGGGAAGAGGGAGCCGAATTTTCTCAAGGCTTTTTGGTGCACTTTTCTATCATCCTTGAGTTGATATTTATAGAAAAAAAAAGGACCTTCCACCTTTCCTTGGCCGATTTTTTTGGGTCCAAGAAAGGATTTAATTGTAGTTATAATGGTGGTGCAATATTCCATGCTTTCCTCAAGTTCAAGATTAGCCATAATTGTGGTTCAAACTCCCATGCATTCTTTAAGAGTCACCTTGATCTTCTATAGGGTCATTTCCTGCATCATTAATGTGTCTTTGTCCTTTAGCTCCTCCCTTAGCTCCTTTATGGGTTTACTCAAAGGTCATTTCTTGCCTACTTAATTTGTCCAAACTTTGAGCTCAACTTACAGCTCCCTTTTTGGTTTTGTTAGGACAAGCTTGGTTGAGCTTCTTCAAGCTGAAAGATCGAGTCCTTGAGCCGGGGTTTTATTCCTCTCGTGACACTACTCCGATGGATGCAATTACTTGTAGCTTGGCCTCCTGTTGAGCTAATCCCCCAGCTTTGAAGTTGCTTCCTCGAGTTAAATTTAATGAAAATCTAAGTTAATATTCAAGTTATCTAGTTGTAACGAAAATTTTCGAACATAGTTTGAGGTAAACTTCAAGTTCGTATTACTTACTTGATTTGCTTCGGATCGTAAAATCCTGGGTTCTCACATCCCTCCCTCCTTATTAAAAGTTTCGTCCTCGAAACTTGCATTAGTTTGACCACTGTACTTTGACATAAGGTATTTTCCGTTTTCTCAACACTTGATCTTTTGAGTCCACTATTCCTATAGGGACTTCTTCGTATTTAAGTTCTTCGTTGAGTTTTCCTTCAATCATCAGTGGTGTAACCTTGAGTACATGACTCGGGTCTGGGACATACTTCCTCAGCTATGAGATGTGGAAAACGTTATGTATTCTGGCCATGTCTGGTGGTAATGCTAATCAGTAGGCTAAGGTTCCTACCTTCTCCAGTATCTCGAATGGTCCCACATATCTCGGATTCAACTTTCCGGATTTACATAACCGAACCACTCCTTTCATGGGAGAGACTTTGACGTAAGCTTTTTCACCAATCTCTAATTCTAACGGTCTTCTTCTCATATCAGCCCAGCTCTTTTGTCTATCTTGGGCTGCCTTGAGTCTTTCTTTGATTACAGCTACTTTGTCAACGCTTAATTGAACAAGCTCTGGTCCAGTAACAGCTTTTTCTCCGACTTCGTCCCAATATAGAGGCGACCTACACTTTCTACCATACAAAACTTCATACGGAGCCATCTTGATGCTAATATGATAGATGTTATTATAGGAGAATTCTATCAGGGGTAACTGTTCAATCCAATTTCCAGAAAAATCCAGTGCACATGCCCTCAGCCTATCCTCGAGGGTTTGAATTGACCTTTCGGTTTGGCCATCAGTCTGAGGATGATAGGCCGTACTGAGAGTAACCTTGGTTCCCATAGCCTTTTGGAAACTTTTCCAAAATCTTGATACAAATCTTGGATCTCTGTCAGACAGTATACTTGTCGGGACTCCGTGTAGCCTCACTATGTTGTCCATATACAAAGTGGCTAATTTATCCAAATTATAATTCATTCGTACTGGCAAGAAATGGGCAGACTTGGTCAATCTGTCAATGATTACCTAGATCCCATCGTGACCCTGCCTTGACCTTGGTAGACCTATAACGAAATCCATGGAGATGTTATCCCACTTCCACTCCGGTATTTCCAATGGTTGTAAGAGTCCTCCAGGTCTTTGATGTTCCGCCTTGACTTGTTGACAGACTAAACACTTTGTAACAAAGACAGCTACATCTTCCTTCATGCCGTTCCACCAGTAATTATTTTTTAAATCTCTGTACATTTTGGTACTCCTTGGATGTACCGAAATTTTCGATTTATGTGCCTCAGCCATTACTTCTTCTCGAATTCCATCGACGTTCGGCACAAACAATCGTCCTTTCATCCAGAGTATCCCATTTTCATCAATTTGAAATTTTGGAACTTTTCCTTCTTGGATTTGTTCCTTAATTTTAAGGATGGAGGTGTCTTGACTCTACTTCAATTTGATGGTCTCTCGGAGACCTGGTTGTACTGATAGTGAAGATAAGTTAACCTTCCCAGGGTTCCTCCTGCTCAACGCATCTGCCACTTTATTTACCTTACTCGGATGGTAATTGATTGACAAATCATAGTCCTTGAGAAGTTCCATCCACCTTCTTTGCCTCATGTTTAATTCCTTTTGGGTGAAAATGTACTTGAGGCTCTGGTGATCAGTAAAAACTTCGCATTTTACTCCATAAAGGTAGTGCCTCAGATTTTAAGCGCAAATACTACCGCGGCTAACTCCAAGTCATGAGTGGGGTAATTCTGCTCATATGGTTTTAGTTGTCGTGAGGCATAAGCGATTACCTGACCCTCTTGCATAAGCACACACCCTAATCCTCCCTTTGAAGCGTCGCTGTATATAGTGAAATTCTTACCATCCTCGGGAAGAACTAGTACTGTGTGGATGCGAGTTTCATCTTCAGAGTTTCAAAACTTCTTTCACACGCTTCATCCCAAATAAATTTCGAATTTTTCTGAGTAAGTTTGGTGATTGAAATGGCTATCGAAGAAAATCCTTCCACAAATTTTCTATAGTAGCCAGCTAAATCCAGAAAACTCCTTACTTCAGTCACTATCTTTGGTTGTGGCCAATCCTTGATTGCCTCCACCTTCTTAGGGTCTACTGACACTCCTAATTCAGAAATTATATGGCCTAGGAACGCCACACTTTTTAACCAAAATTCACATTTCTTGAATTTGGCGTATAGTACTTTTTCCCGTAGTGTCTGCAAAGTGAGACGCAGATGTTCTCTGTGTTCTTCTTCACTTGGTGAGAATACAAGGATATCATCTATGAAGACAACCACAAACTTGTCGAGGTATGGTTTGAATACCCGATTCATCATATCCATGAATGCTGCAGGAGCATTTGTTAGGCCAAAAGGCATTACCGTAAATTCGTAATGTCCATATCTTGTCCTAAAAGAAGTTTTAGGGATGTCTTATGTAATAGCCAAGCCTGGTGAACGGTATGGTTTAAGTTTTCGTATGTTTATGGATTATTTGGTTTAGATGTTAAGAGTTGTGATTATGGGTCATAGTATTGTTGGTTATTATTGTTTTGTGGCATTGTTTATACTAGTTGATGGTAGTTGTATTGTATCAGCGTTGAGATTCGATTTTAGTTGCATAAGAGTTTGTTTTGGCCGAGACCAGACCGCACCCGCGTTAATTTGAGCAGCGCCTCTGCGGTCTTTATTGCAGCATTTTTGGTGGATTGCCGAACAGACACCGCACCCGCGGTGTGATAGTTACCGCACCCGCGGTAAGTTTTGTACCGCACCCGCGGTCATCAAGTTCAGAATTTTGGTTGTATTGCCGTAGGCACACCGCACCGCGGTGCATGTTGGAGCGCACCTGCGGTCGATGAATAGTGAAAGCGTGTTTTCGAGATTTTAATGATATAAGGCATAGATTTGTTCACTTTTCCTCATTCTTTTCCCCTCATTCTCGATTCTTCTCCTCAAGTGAAGGCTAGGGTTCCATTTCCTTTCACTTTATCTCTTTGATTCTTGAATCTTGTTGGAGTTTTGTGTTGAGAGCAAGGTTTACTTGGGTTCAAGGAAGCTAAGGTAAGCTTTTGGTTTAGTTTATTCTTGGTTTTGGTGTTGGGAGAAATCATGGGTTTTGTGATTGTGTTGGTTTTTTGGATTAATTGTTATGGGTTTATGATTGTTGAGATGTTGATGGTGTATTTCATGATTTATTGTTGTAGGTTGTGTACCAAGAGATATATTCTAGGTTCCAAGGGGTTGTAAGTTGAATTTCATTCCTTGTGCTCACATGATAATATATGTATGGTGTTTCAATGGTTTTAATGTGCTATTCCCTTCATTTGATTCGTGATATGTATTGATACACTTTGTTGTATATTATGGAGGCATTTTTATGTCTCAATTGTGAAAAGGGAATACAAGAGAAAAGAGTCTTCAAAGTGTTTGATTTAATGCCAAAGAGAGAGTTTAAATGATTTATTGGATTGATAGATACATAGTCATAGATTGCATGCAATTTATTGATCAACGACCATAGGCTTATATCCCTCAGAGTTATTGATTTATGTCGATGGGATATAGGTACAGAGATAGAGTTACTATATAGATATCAATCCAACAGAGAAAAGAGAAATACCATCTTATTGCTATATTATGCTATGTTATTCATGTTTCAGAGTTGATAGTATTTAATGATTTCAAAGCCATGTTTTAGAGAGTATGATATATGTATCCATTGCTATGTAAGAGTTCCACTTGCTGAGTTTTATGCTCATTTCAGTTATTTCATGTGATGCAGATAAGAGCGACGGGCCGGGACGTTGATTGTGGGCCGGAGTCATGTGCATATAGAGAAGTAAGGAAGAAAACTATTTCGATATCATTTTGGACATGATCACAAGAATGATATTTGTTAGAGTAGGTACACGTCGAGCCAAGTGTTGGCCGAGTGTTCACAATGAAACTCTATGTATAAACAGTCTTTATTTTAATAATATTTGAATTTATCAATTTTGGCACTTCTTTATCTGTATACCTATGCTAGTTGCATAGATAAAGCATCAGGACACCTTAATCGATCCCCTTTCACCCAGCCCCTCGTGAACCCTCTCAGGGACCATAGAAACCTAACATAGCCCAGCCCTGACCACCATGGACGAGCCCAAGCCCATGCGCACAGCTGCACATCACGCGAGAAGGCTTGGGAAGTGTCTTAACTTGCTTGGACTCTTCCCAGCCGTTGTGCTCGAGTCCTAGCATGGCTAGGACTCCTCTCCTAACCCAACCACGTCCCAACCCAGCCTTGGTCGAGCCAAAGCCAAGCCATACATGGTTGTTCCCTCAAAACCGAGCCTTGACACAAAACATGCAATAATCAGTTCCATCTTGTTCTAGTTCGGTGATGCTACAAAACCTGCATCTTATGACCCTTAAACTCGTGTAAAAAGGTTCCCTATTGATCCTTAATCATGGCAACCCCTTCATGTAAGCATATATCTGAAAGGGGATCGGTTACGGTGACCGTATGCGCAACGGAAGTTAAAAATTTTAAATTTTACAAGAAAATTTCGGTCACCTTGCATTGTGTGTAGCAAATACAATAAAACACCAAAATGTCATACATAGGGTGTTTAGAAATAGTTACCTATCAATCTTAAAAGATTGATGATGGCTCCAACTAAGCTGTAAACACCTTAGCTCTTGAATGGCAAGACAATCTTCAAGCTTCCCTTTGAGCCCACCTTGCTCAAATATTAAGCCCACCAACAACAAGCTAGAACCACTCTAATTTTGCACTAGAAAAATTAGAGCATTTTTCTTTGAGAAGTGTTTTCTTTCCTTAACTATTGAAGAAGAAAAATGAGAGAACAACTTGGAGAGAATCCCCTTGCAAATTTCGGCCATCCCTTCAAAAAATAGGAGGAGAGAAGACTAGTCTTGCTTGTGGGAAAAGGTGTGAATTCCAAAGGCATGCCATGCCTTGGATGTTGCAAAAGTTGTCTCCCAACTTTTCACCTCCCATGCATGCAACTCTTATTTGATTTTTAACAATTAAAAATCCATGGACTTATTTTAATTATCTCAAACATATTTGAGACTAATTAAACATTACTTGAATTCACTCAAGTCACTAGTTGAATAATTATTTCTAATTGGGCTCTACAAGGCCCAATATTGTTTAACTAATCCAACACTTGAATTAATTTAATTATTTTGACTCTACTAGGTCCACTAGTGTTTAATTAATTCAACACTTGAATTAATTTAATTTAGTCCATAATAATGTTTATGAAAATCACAATTTTCAAATACATTATTTATTTGGCCAACTTTTAATCTAGGAACACTTCCACAAATTAAAAGTCACATTTCTCTCATAAAAGTCATACTTCTATTTTATTTATGCTTATAAACTCATTTACAAGCCGTTCAACACATTGAACAATTTTACTTCTCAACGGGATCTAGAAAGCTAGTACTTGTGTGGCCCTCAATGGTTCATTGATACAACTAGTGCCTGGAAGAACCATATAATATGGTTAGCGTACAGTATGGTCCCTTCAACTCATATATCCCGACCGATTCGACAACTATTGGTTTATCGAGAGTTGTCAATGAATCGATACTATGTGTCATGTTGTAGTTGCATCGATGGTGTAATCTATGAAACCCCTTTCATAATTACCACCATACTCTGATCAGAGATTTCAACCTACATACACATGAGAACCCATAGGATATCCATACCCGAAGGTAAGCGGTGAATCCCCGACTACAATGCATCGACTCCTATATGTTTTGACAGAACACCCAACCTTGCAACCTGATGACCCCATGAGAGTCGGTAAACAATTCAAAGTGTAATTCTAGCACATAGAGTCTCAATGTTGTCCCGGGTCATAAGGACTATGGTGTACAACTATAAACTATGACGTTTCCACTCGATAAGTGAGAACCACTTGGAAAGTCCTTTACGGAGAGTTGTTCAGTGCATTCTACCAGGAGCACCTATCTGCATGCTCGGACATCACAATGTCCCCTAACAATGAAACATGGTACTCACATCGCAGATACTAGTCTCTAACTCGAGCAACCTATATCCTTCTTAGCGGCGGCTGAATCGACTAGGAACTGTTTAGAATATATAGTATTCCAAATATGAGTTTCATAATACTCATCATATGAGCATCTCATATTCTTTCTACTATTTATATATTCAATGACTTTATCTATGCAACTAGCATGGGTATACAGATAAAGAAGTGCCAAAATAATAATTTCAAATATTATTAAAATAAAGATCGTTTATACATAGAGTTTCATTGCAAACACTCGGCCAACACTTGGCTCGACGGGCACCTACTCTAACAATCTCCCACTTGCACTAGAGCAAACTACCCATATGCTTCAAACCCATCGATTCGCGATGCTTCTCGAACAATGGTCTAGGTAAAGGCTTAGTTAGCGGATCAGCAACATTATCTGCGGAGTCGACTTTGTCAATCATGACATCTCCTCTTTCCACGATCTCTCTGAGAATGTGGTACTTTCTCAATACGTGTTTGGACTTCTGATGAGACCTCGGCTCTTTTGCTTGAGCAATGGCTCCCGTGTTGTCACAAAACACCGGGACAGGAGCAACTCCATTAGGAATGACGCCCAACTCTTGGACGAAATTCCTTATCCAAACAGCCTCCTTTGCTGCAGCTGATGCAGCAATGTATTCTGCTTCAGTGGTGGAATCCGCTGTACTGTCTTGCTTGGAACTCTTCAAAGAGACAGCAGCACCATTGAGCATGAATATGAATCCAGAGGTTGACTTTGAGTCATCAATATCGCTTTGGAAGCTAGAGTCGGTATAGCCTTCCAATTTCAGATCTCCACCCCCATAGACCAAGAACAATTATCGGTCCTCCTCAAATACTTGAGGATGTCTTTCACAGCTTTCCAATGTGGAGGACCAGGGTTCGATTGATATCTACTCACTACACTTAGTACGAAAGCCACGTCAGGACGTGTAGATATCATCCCATACATGATGCTACCAATTGCAGATGCATATGGAATGCGTGTCATCGTCGCTATCTCTGTATCAGTCTTGGGAGACATAGACTTGGATAGGGACACGCCATGACACATTGGTAGATGTCCTCTCTTGGACTCATCCATTTCAACTTCAGCTTTGGATCCCTCAGTTTCTCTTTTTTCAACTGTCTTCTCACTTTCCACTCCTTCTTTAGGACTTTGTACCTCTAATTCCTTTCCACTCCTTAAAGTGACTGCCTTGCACTGCTCTTTTGGATTCACTTCTTTGTTACTAGGAAATTGACCTCTGTTCTGATCTCTCAAAGCGTTGGCCAACTGCCCAATTTGTGTCTCCAAAGATTTCATTGTGCCACCCATATTTCCCATGTGATTCTCCATATTATCAAGACGAGACTCAGTCCATGCCATTCTTTTTCCAGACTCCGCAACAAACGTTCCTACCAAATCCTCAAATGAAGGCTTTCCTTCCCCCTTTGATGTATTGAACCCCGGTGGAGGATTCAACACATTTTTATTATTCGTATAAGAAAAATTTTCATGATTTCTCAATCTTGGATGATAAGTATTAGGGGGAGGGTTACCTCGATATCCTCCGAATCCACCAAAATTTCGGTTGTTGATATACTGAGCTTCTTCAGGTAGAGATAGTTCTTCAACAACAGTCGATGGATGAATGGAGAGGCACAAAGAATGGACAAGAACGAGCAATCAAGCATGACATTATACAAGAAGCTATCGACAAAATACAACTTATCAGGCAACGAATACAAACAGCTCAAAGTCGACAGAAGAGTTATGCAGATAAGAGGCGGAAAGATTTGAAATTTGAAGTTGGAGATTACGTATTACTAAAAGTGTAGTGCCCAAATTCAGTACACGTATAACCCATGCATTTGTTTAATCATTAAAGCATTTTAATTAATTTTAAAACGAGTCTTAGTATTGCATAATTTATTTAAATGCATTATTTTAATTATTCATGTTTATGTGATGCACGTTAGAATGTTTTTCGAGTTTCATATTTCAGGCGATTATTCGAGGCGTGATCGAGGAAGAGACCGGAGACGATTTTGAAAATTTTATGCGGTATTTTATTTTAAGTCAGGAATGGGGTGTTTTAAATAATTTATTGAGTTTTAGCTTTTTTAAGCTAAATCTAGTAATTCTGAGAGTTTAAAACTTTTAAACTTTTTATTGTGTAAGTGTTAGTTTAATTAAGGAGCTATTTAAAATTAATGTGTATTTTACTTTAATTAGGGGAGAATTAGCATTTTTAAATTAGCATGTTAATTATTGAATTAAGCATAATTATCTCCCCTTAATTACATAACGCACGCACACACACACCACTAACACACACTAGACACGTAAAACACACAACACACACACATGTTTTATATTTTTCAGAATCGTTTTGAGAGAAAATACTAGGGTTCCTTGAGTATAAGCAGCCGCCCCCTTCTCCATTAATTTTCAGCGAATTTTCGTGTGTTCCCTTCAAGAATTTTAGCGCCACAATCGTCCCGGATCAACATTGCTTCTATCTCCGCTTCGGTGACGCCGTTTCGGTAACGTTTGATATCATAAGGCACGTATAATCTCTCTTTTGCTGCGTCGATCATGTCATATTATGCGTTGCGTTATTTTATGCGTAAAATCCATGTATGATGTTCATAGTTTGAGCGGATAATTGATTGGATCGATTTTGAAGGAAAATTTTTAGATCTAAATCACGTTTTTACTGGTTTTCTTGAAACTGCGAATTTTTGGTCGAGATTTTGAGAAAACTTTCAATGCAAAAAACGCAGAGCTTTTTGATACCTTCGATTTAATATATGATTCGAAATTTTTGGACAAAAATTTCGTGAGTTATAGCGTTTTTCGTGGTACTGCTCAAACTGCGACTTTTACGTAAATTGTGTTCTTGAAGTTTAATTGTTGCAGGATTCGTTGGGAATCGACGGGTGATCGTTGCTCCATCTAAGGTATGTTTAGTTCGATGTTGGGATGATTTTTGGTGTCTCTTTTTGTGTCGTTAGGCAGCAAGTGGAATCAAGAGTCGAGGAGGAAAATGGTGTCGAACTTCGAGTTGTATCATTAGTTGTGGATTGTCACACTTGGGAACAATTATAATGGCTTACTCGGGTTTGGTACAATGTCGTGACGCTCTAGGACGGGTCTCGAGGTGTTGAGTCACTTTTGGGTGATCAAAATAGGAAGAGGAAGCCGCAAGCACTTGAATTCTCGTAGGTACGCGTTCACAGTAGCTACACGGACCCCTACAAGGATGAGGGCACGGGGTCTGTGCCTTTGTGTTTCACTTAGGGTATTTTTCCAGTGCCTACACGGATGTCTACCCGGACCCTGACACGGGGTCTGTGCCTTTGTTTCCCTTCGGTGTCTTTTTACAGAGTCTAGACAGACCTTCAGACGGACCTTGACACGGGGTCCGTGTCCACCCCTCCTTTCGAGTTCTTCTCACCCGAACCTACACGGACCCATACACGGAGGTAGGCACGGGGTCTGTGTCCTTCATATTTTGGGAAAATAATAGTATGCTTTGAGGTTTGAGGTCAAGGTTTAGTACAATGATTTACAAAGTCGAGTCGTGGGAATTTTAGAACTTCCTAAGTAATTGATTGAGCTCGTAAGTAAGTATGATATTTACGTCTAAGTTATGCAAGTTAAGTTTATGAATTCACGTAGTATGTTGCAGCAACGACCCTTATAAAGTCCAACGAATCCCTCAACGCCAAGTAAGTATGTTGACGTGCAAGAAAATATTTTAAGTTTTTGAGGTATGCTAAATGGCTTGTGACCAAATTGAATGGGTTTGGAAGTCGGTGAACGTGGCCGAGGACCTCTCCACCCCGTTAAATTTTAAACGAGTTAGATCGTGGTTGGAAAGCGTTAAATTATGAACGGGGACCAACCAGCTCGTTAAATTATGAACGGGGATCTCATGTATGTGGCAGTGGATACGTCCCTGTCAGCCCAATACTGTGGCTTGTCTGATCAGGCGTTTATTATGTATGGGTCACTTGCTTTGAAACATCCTCTATGCAAAACGAAGTCATGTATGTTCAAGTATGATCAAGTATGCAAGCATGTTTATGAAAGCTTTTAAGATATGGCACATCTATGTATGTATGCAAGTTCAAGCTCATTTCAATTCCAAGCTTCAAGTATGTATGTTCTATTTTAAAGTTGCATGCGATTTTATTATGTATTACTTGCTATTCTCAGTTTATATGTGTTGAGTCTTTAGACTCACTATACTTGATCGATGCAGGAGAGGATGTCTATGAGGAGACAGGAGGTGGAAACCAAGGAGCAGGCTTGGACTGAGCGGGAGGCTAGACCCGAGGACCGCCCACGTTATTTTAATATTTTTATGCAAGTTTAAAATACTCTGATTTTATGTTGTGATGAGAGAGGTTTGAGCAAGTATTTTGTTGGCAAATTTATTTGGTGATGGATGATTTCAAATATATTTTTATGATTGATGAGATGACAACTGTATGGATGTTTATATTTAAAAAAAATTTTAATTTTTCCGCAAATTTTAAGTATTAAAAAGTTTGGTCCGTCACAGCTGGTATCAGAGCGGTGTTCTTGTAAAGGGTTATGCCTACTGCCAGTCGCAAGAAGCTCACGAGGTCACACCTCAAGTCTGTAAGTTTTAAAATTTCAAATTTATGTTATGTCGTGAGGATTAAGTTCTGATTTCAGTACGTGCATATTTTAAAGTTATAGTACATGCATCATATATCATTGATATCGTGTTCATGCATATTGGGTTTTTGTGTTGGGTAAATTGCTGGAACAGAATGCCTCCTAGACGTGTATTTGACCGAGAAGCCAGGGAAGAAGACAGAGAGGCCCGAAATGAGGAGAGGGCCAATCCTCCACCTCCACCTCCAGACATGCAGGCTCAGATGCTTGCTGGTATGACACAGTTCTTCGCGCAGTTTGCGGGGAACCAGGCTACAGCGGCAGGTGTAGGGGAGAGGCCTAGACCAGAAGCTGTGTATGAGAGGTTCTAGAGGATGAATCCTAAGGAGTTTTCGGGATCTACTGACCCGATGGTAGCAGAGGGATGGATTAAGTCCATCGAAGTGATCTTTGACTGCATGGAGCTGCAGGATGCAGACAGAGTCCGTTGTGCCATATTTCTTTTAGCAGGCGATGCCAGACGTTGGTGGGACAGTGCGTCGGTGGCAGTTAATTTGCCGACGTTGTCCTGGAATGGATTCAAAGAAGTGTTCTTCGCCAAGTACTTCACTGAGGAAGTACGATCCCGGCTGACTAGGGAATTTATGACGCTGCGACAAGGAGACGGCAGTGTTGCAGAGTTTGTTAGGAGGTTTGAGAGGGGATGTTACTTCGTGCCTCTCATTGCGAATGATGCCCAGGCAAAGCTGAGACATTTCATGGATGGATTGCGGCCGACCTTGCGCCGTGACGTCCGAGTTGCTGGTCCTACTACTTACGCTGTTGCCGTATCTAGAGCTTTGGCAGCAGAGCAGGACCTGAGGGATATAGAGGCTGACAGGCAGGGCAAGAGGCCCTATCAGGCACCATCGCAACACAAGCAGTACCAGCATCAGAGGCCCCAGTTAAAGAAGCAGTACCAGGGGCCACCAGGGAAGAAACCTTATCAGGGACCACCGAAGGGCAAGGGTCCGTTACAGCAGCAGGGGGCGCCTCAGAAGCCCGGTAACTTCCCCGTGTGTCAGAAATGCAATCGTCAGCATCCCGGTCAGTGCTTATGGGGATCCGGGAAATGTCTTAAATGTGGAGCTACGGACCACATGTTGAAGGAGTGCCCACACTGGAAGCAGCCAACCCAAGGGAGAGTATTCGCCATGCATGCCCTTTTGACTGGTAATTTATTTAATTCAGTACAGTATTGATTTCTTTGCCTTGCATGTTTAATTTTAATTGGGAATACTAGTGTTTTAGTTGGAATTGTGGGTGTCTTTTGTTGCATGAGGTTTATGGTAAAATTTTTGGGATATAAGTTAGTTTGTTGTGCTAACGCATCTCAGGGAATATTTTCATTAAGAGATTAGCCACGACGGCACTGATAGATTCAGGAGCCACTCACTCTTTTATCTCGAAAACTTTTGCTAATCATTTGGACATCAAGTCCACTGGCCTAGATATAAATTTTTTCGGTGACAGTCCCATCCGGGGAAGAGCTGTTAGCAACTAGCGTGATCAGGGATATCGATCTGGAACTGCAGGGCCATCTAGTATATGCAGATTTGATTCTACTGCCGATGCCAGAGTTTGACATTATTTTGGGAATGGACTGGTTGTTAAAGAACATGGTTCTGATTGACTTCTAGAAAAGATCGGTATTGGTTAGGCCGCTGGACATGGAACAGTTCATTTTTGAGCCAGCCAGATGGAGAAACTTCCCTCGCATGATTTCGTGCATGCAAGCGAGGAAGCTGATTTCCAAGGGGTGTCAGGCCTTCTTGGACTAGTATTATTTCAGCGCCTGACGTGCCCACTCCATCTTTATCCGTCGTGCCAGTAGTCAGTGAATTCCCAGACGATGTTTTAGGCCTTCCACCAGAGAGAGAGGTGGAGTTTGCTATTGATCTCATGCCAGGCACAGTGCCAATCTCTAAGGCGCCTTACCGATTAGCTCCAGCTGAGATGTTAGATCTCAAACAACAGATTCAAGAGCTTCTCGACAAGGAGTTCATTAGCCCTAGTTTCTCACCGTGGGGCGCGCCAGTACTTTTTGTGAAGAAGAAGGATGGGAGTATGAGGCTGTGCATCGATTACCGTGAGTTGAACAAGGTAACGATAAAGAATAAGTACCCACTTCCTAGAATCGAAGACTTGTTTGATCAGTTACAGGGAGCCACTAGTGTTCTCTAAGATAGATCTTCGATCAGGGTATCACCAGATGAAGGTGAAGGAGGCAGATGTTCACAAGACGGCCTTCAGGACCATGTATGGGCATTACGAGTTCTTAGTAATGCCATTTGGGTTGACAAATGCTCCAGCAATATTCATGGACCTCATGAACCGAGTATTTCAGCCGTATCTTGATCAGTTTGTCATAGTATTTATTGACGATATTCTCATATACTCGAAGAGCCATGAGGAGCATAGCCAGCATTTAAGGACAGTGTTGCAGGTTTTGCAGAGTCGCAAGTTATTTGCTAAGTTCAGTAAGTGCGAGTTTTGGTTGCAGAAAGTAGCGTTTTTGGGGCATATAGTGTCTAGCAGTGGCATTGAAGTGGATCCAGCAAAGGTAGCAGCCGTTAAGGAATGGGTTGAGCCAAAAAATGCATCAGAGATCCGCAGTTTTCTGGGTTTAGCCGGTTACTACCGTAAGTTCATTCGGGGATTTTCATCCATAGCATTGCCACTCACTTCACTGACCAAGAAGAATGCTAGATTCGTGTGGAGTGATGAATGTCAGAAGAGCTTTGATACTTTGAAGCAAGCTCTTATTTCGGCACCAGTGCTAGCCATGCCGACAGGGCAGGGTAAATTTGTGCTTTATACCGATGCATCTAAACTCGGATTAGGCGCAGTGTAGATGCAGCAAGGTCGGGTTATAGCTTATGCTTTCAGGCAGTTGAAGGTGCATGAAAAGAATTACCTGACGCATGATTTAGAATTAGCCGCAGTCGTCTTCGCGTTGAAGATTTGGAGACACTACTTGTATGGCGAGAAGTGTCAGATTTTCACTGACCACAAAAGTCTGAAATATTTCTTCACGCAGAAGGAACTAAACATGAGGCAGAGACGGTGGTTGGAACTGGTGAAGGACTATGATTGCGAGATTAGCTACCATCGGGAAAAGCTAATGTTGTGGCAGATGCCTTGAGCAGGAAAGTTGCAGTCATAGCTTAGCTATCCGTGCAGAGATCACTTCAGTTTGAGATTTAGAGGTTTGGTTTGGAAGTATACCGTGAGGGCAGGGCACCAAGGCTGTCTAATTTGACGGTTCAGTCTTCTCTGCTAGACCGTATACGGGCAGGTCAGTCTTTAGATGAGCAATTGCAGAAATGGAGACTGAAAGACGAAGCCAAGGTCAGTGTTCTCTACACAGTGTCAGATGGAATTGTGAGATACAGAGGCAGAATGTGGGTGCCTAGCTGTCGATTCGATCAGACAGGATATTCTGACAGAGGCACATGCATCTCCGTATTCTATCCACCTAGGAGGTACCAAGATGTATAAGGACCTACAGATTCTATATTTGTGGCCAGGGATGAAGAGAGACATCCGCTTATTTGTGTCTGAATGCCTCACTTGTCAGCAGTTGAAGGCAGAGCATCAGAGGCCAGCAGGATTGGTTAAGCCACTTTCCATCCCAGAGTGGAAATGGGAGAACATCACGATGGACTTCGTCGTTGGATTGCCTGGATCAGTCAGAGGCTTTAATGCCATTTGGGTTATAGTGGACCGGCTCACTAAGTCAGCGCACTTTTTGCCAGTGAAGACGACTTTCTACATGACGCAGTATGCAGAGCTTTATATCAGGGAGATAGTCCGTTTACATGGGTTCCCAGTTTCAATTGTGTCCGATAGGGACCCGAGGTTTACGTCGTCCTTCTGGAAGAGCTTACATGCAGCCATGGGGACAAAGTTGTTGTTCAGTACAGCTTTTCACCCGCAGACAGATGGCCAGTCTGAGCGAGTGATTCAGATTTTAGAGGATTTGCTGAGAGCCTGTATGATTGATTTTCAGGGTACTTGGGAGTCTAAGCTACCTCTAGTGGAGTTTACCTACAACAACAGCTTCGAATCATCTATAGGTATGGCTCCCTACGAGGCTTTGTATGGAAGAAAGTGCAGATCAACGGTTCATTGGGATGAAGTTGGTGAGAGAGCAAATCTTGGTCCAGAGATAGTTCAGCAGACTGCAGATGTGGTGGTTAAGATTCGTGACAGAATGAAGACTGCCCAAAGCCGTCAGAAGAGCTATGCTGATAAGAGGAGGAGAGATCTCGAGTTTACCGTTGGTGATCACGTGTTCGTCAAGATAGCACCTATGAAGGGTGTAATGATATTTTGGAAGAGATGCAAGCTGAGCCCGAGGTTTATTGGGCCGTTCGAGATTTTGGACAGAGTTGGGACATTAGCTTACCGTGTAGCCCTTCCGCCAAATCTGACCGTGGTACACAATGTGTTCCACGTTTCTATGTTGAGGAAGTATCTAGCTAATCCTTCGCATGTTCTGAGCTACGAGCCGTTGCAGTTGGCTCCAGACCTATCTTATGAGGAGCGACCGACTCAAATCCTGGACAGACAGGAGCGCAGACTCCGGAACAAAGTGAGTAAGCTAGTCGAAGTCCGGTGGCTAAATCAATCGGTCGAAAAGGCCACTTGGGAGTCAGAAGCGGACATGAGGAATCGTTACCCGGAGTTGTTTGGTAAGACCTAAATTACGAGGACGAAATTTTTATAAGTGGGGGAGAAACTGTAGTGCCCAAATTCAGTACACGTATAACTCATGCATTTGTTTAATCATTAAAGCATTTTAATTAATTTTAAAACGAGTCTTAGTATTGCATGATTTATTTAAATGCATTATTTTAATTATTCATGTTTATGTGATGCACGTTAGAATGTTTTTCAAGTTTCATATTTCAGGCGATTATTCGAGGCGGAATCGAGGAAGAGACCGGTGACCATTTTGGAAATTTTATGCGGTATTTTATTTTAAGTCAGGAATGGGGTGTTTTAAATAATTTATTGATTTTTTGCATTTTTAAGCTTAAATCTAGTAATTTTGAGAGTTTAAAACTTTTAAACTTTTTATTGTGTGGGTGTTAGTTTAATTAAGGAGATATTTAAAATTAATGTGTATTTTACTTTAATTAGGGGAGAATTAGCATTTTTAAATTAGCATGTTAATTATTGAATTAAGCATAATTATCTCCCCTTAATTACCTAACGCACGCACACACACACCACTAACACACACTAGACACGTAAAACACACAACACACACACATGTTTTATATTTTTCAGAATTGTTTTGAGAGAAAATACTAGGGTTCCTTGAGTATTAGCAGCCGCCCCCTTCTCCATTAATTTTCAGCGAATTTTCGTGTGTTCCCTTCAAGAATTTTAGCGCCACAATCGTCCCGGATCAATATTGCTTCTATCTTCGCTTCGGTGACGCCGTTTCGGTAACGTTTGATATCATAAGGCACGTATAATCTCTCTTTTGCTGCGTCGATCATGTCATATTATGCGTTGCGTTATTTTATGCATTAAATCCATGTATGATGTTCATAGTTTGAGCGGATAATTGATTGGATCGATTTTGAAGGAAAATTTTTAGATCTAAATCACGTTTTTACTGTTCTTCTTAAAACTGCGAATTTTCGGTCGAACTTTTGAGAAAACATTCAACGCAAAAAACGTAGAGCTTTTTGATACCTTCGATTTGATATATGATTCAAAATTTTTGGACAAAAATTGAGTGAGTTATAGCGTTTTTCGTGGGACTGCTCAAACTGCGACTTTTACGTAAATTGTGTTCTTGAAGTTTAATTGTTGCAGGCTTCGTTGGGAATCGACGGGTGATCATTGCTGCGTCTAGGTATGTTTAGTTCGATGTTGGGATGATTTTTGGTGTCTCTTTTTGTGTCGTTAGGCACCAAGTGGAATCAAGAGTCGAGGAGGAAAATGGTGTCGAACTTCGAGTTGTGTCATTAGTTGTGGATTGTCACAATTGGGAACAATTATAATGGCTTACTTGGGTTTGGTACAATGTCATGACGCTCTAGGACGGGTCTCGAGGTGTCGAGTCACGGTTGGGTGATCAAAATAGGAAGAGGAAGCCGCAAGCACTTGAATTCTCGTAGGTACGCGTTCACAGTAGCAACACGGATGAGGGCACGGGGTCCGTGCCTTTGTGTTTTACTTAGGGTATTTTTCTAGTGTCTACACGGATGTCTACCCGGACCCTGACACGAGGTCCGTGCCTTTGTTTCCCTTCGGTGTCTTTTTACAGAGTCTAGACGGACCTTCAGACGGACCCTGACACGGGGTCCGTGTCCACCCCTCCTTTCGAGTTCTTCTCACCCGAACCTACACGGACCCATACACAGAGGTAGGCACGGGGTCTGTGTCCTTCATATTTTGGGAAAATTAATAGTATGCTTTGAGGATTGAGGTCAATGTTTAGTACAATGATATACAAAGTCGAGTCGTGGGAATTTTAGAACTTCCTAAGGAATTGATTGAGCTCGTAAGTAAGTATGATATTTACGTCTAAGTTATGCAAGTTAAGTTTATGAATTCACGTAGTATGTTGCAGCAACGACCCCGGTCGACGTCCAACGAATTCCTCAACGCCAAGTAAGTATGTTGACGTGCAAGAAAATATTTTAAGTTTTTGAGGTATGCTAAATGTCTTGTGACCAAATTGAATGGGTTTGGAAGTCGGTGAACGTGGCCGAGGACCTCTCCACCCCGTTAAATTATGAACGGGTTAGATCGTGGTTGGAAAGCGTTAAATTATGAACGGGGACCAACCAGCCCGTTAAATTATGAATGGGGATCTCATGTATGTGGCAGTGGATACTTCCCTGTCAGCCCAGTACTGTGGTTTGTCTAATCAGACGTTTATTATGTATGGGTCACTTGCTTTGAAACATCCTCTACGCAAAACGAAGTCATGTATGTTCAAGTATGATCAAGTATGCAAGCATGTTTATGAAAGTTTTTAAGATATGGCACATCTATGTATTTATGCAAGTTCAAGCTCATTTCAATTTCAAGCTTCAAGTATGTATGTTCTATTTTAAAGTTGCATGCGATTTTCTTATGTATTACTTGCTATTCTCAGTTTATACGTGTTGAGTTTTTAAACTCACTAGACTTGATCGATGCAGGAGAGGATTTCTATGAGGAGACAGGAGGTGGGGACCAAGGAGCAGGCTTGGACCGAGAGGGAGGCTAGACCCGAGGACCGCCCACGTTATTTTAATATTTTTATGCAAGTTTAAAATACTCTGATTTTATGTTGTGATGAGAGAGGTTTGAGCAAGTATTTTGTTGGCAAATTTATTTGGTGATGGATGATTTCAAAGATATTTTTATGATTGATGAGATGACGACCGTATGGATGTTTATATTTAAGAAAATTTTTAATTTTTTCGCAAATTTTAAGTATTAAAAAGTTCGGTCCGTCACAAAAAGTATCACCAAGAAAAGAAATCAAGCGTACTGGAAAGAAGGGAAAGTTGCATCCTCGATTTGTGGAACCCTTTGATGTGATAGAACGAATAGGCCATATGGCTTATCGTCTATATCTACCCAAAAATATCTCTGGTATACATAACGTATTCCACATATCACAATTAAGGAAATGCAAAGTAGACTCATCCCAATTGATTGACCACCAATAGATAGATCTGGAAAAAAATCTAACACTGGAAGAAAATCTAACATATGAAGAACAACCTGTGAAAATTTTGAACCAAATAATAAAGGAAATTCGTGGTCGACCAATTCAGTTGATAAAAGTCTTATGGAAAAACCACAACATTGAAGAAGCAACGTGAGAAACAGAGAAAGATATGAGATGTCAATATCCGCATTTATTCCAATAACTCTTAAATCTGGGGACCAGATTTTTAAAAAGAGAGGATATTATGACACCCTAAACAAAAAGGTGCATAAACGCATTTAAAAGTTTATTAGTATAACTAAATTTTATTATTTTTACCACATTATTTTTCAGTATAAATTTTATTTGTCCAACGTATCTAGAAATACATTAAAATACATCACAATACACTTAAAAAAATTTATCAACTACTATGAGGTTCCCATTCCAAAATCAAATACCCAAAATATAATAAAATATTATAATTAAGCTCAACATATATGTTAAGTAATTATTAGGTTCAATGTAAGATAATTTATAATTAGGTTCAATACATAGGTTTAATATAATATAATAATTAGATACAATAATATAATAATATTAAGTTTGGATAAATATTAACCTTTTCATTTAGTAAAATTAAAACAATAAATATGGATAACTATGTGTTCATGGATATATATATATATATATCTAAATGCTCTTCTCAATTCACAAATCTACCGAGAGGAAAGAAGAAAGACACGGAAGAAGGAAGAACAAGGAAGGAGGAAAAGAGAAGAAAATAGAAGAAATATCTATTCCCCTTTCCGAAAAATTCCAATAAATCACCAACTATTCACCTCATCTCTTAAAGCAATATAGCACTTGAGGTGATGTAAAAAGAGCGATCAAGAACAAGAAAATCAAACCAAGATATTCGAAAAACGGCAACGGAATCCCGTTTCAAGCTAGGTACTTTTCGCTCATTTTTCTTATAGCTACACACCAACTAGAGGTTGACTTGAACACAAAAGTTGTACCTCTTGTTGTATAGATAAGGTACATACCGTCCGTCGTTCCAAAATATTGACGGAACTAACATTTTCGGAATGCCGGAGTACCTTAGTTCTCCATAAGACAATATTTAAATATGGTATTAATCGGATAGGAATTTGAAAATACTTTCAAAACAAGAATTAAAGATCTTACAAAGTTATATAAGCTGGAAAAAACCCGGCTGCGTGTGGCCGCCGGAAGGCCAGTCACGTGCCGGAACCGTCGATGCGTGTACCTCACGCGCCGCCGTATAGGCAATTTTCCCGTGGCCGAACTTTCCTGGTGATGTTTCCGACTTTTTGGCCAACTTTCGTAATGTTTAGAGATATTTTCTAATTAATATGAATTTTGCGAACCTAAGTAAAATCAATCGAGTTAAATTTTGAACAAAAAATATTTTGAAAATGATCAGCTATTTACTTAAAAATTCTAACACATAAATATCATTCATAATATATTTTTAGGAGTTGCTCCAACAATTCGGATTACTAATCAAGCTTAAACTGTAAGTTATCAGGTGAGAAAATTACTATTCATTCTTCTATTAAAGCCTTTGGCATTTGGCCTGAAAATTTCAATAGCATTTATTTAATGTTCAAATATCATCCACAATTTATTTCAATTACTGATATATTTTATTGCATATTTATGAATGGATTGATATACCATTAATGAATGGAGTCATGGACAACGGATTTTGGTCCGGAAATTTAGTCCACTGGACAACGTGGCTTCGTCCCTAATAATGAATCCAATGAACAACGGGTCAAAAGTCTCGGGTATATGTTTCATCTAAACAACGCGCACCGAATACTTCGGTCCGGAGAATGGTTCACCCGGCTCGTAAAATGATCTTAGAAGTGCTCAATTAGAGCCACCCATATTAATTTATGAAATTTTCATTTATCTTATCAATTTTAACATTTCATAGCATTCATAACATCTAATTTGTTATGCCTATTACTTCATGCATAATTATTATGAAGAGCTATTTTAACTTATTTAAAAGCTATATACTAATTTAAACTCACTAAGTCCTCAAAGACTTAACCCTCTGTTTCTTTTCGTCTATTGTAATTTCCAGACACAGGAACCCCAGAATTGGAACAGTAGGAAAACAACTAAAGCTGAAATAAGAGCATTTGAAAGTTGTGATGATCTCTTTATAAATAAATGTTAAACTTCCGATTTAAATAATTGTGCATATTTAAAATAAGAATAATCTTTTAATAAAAGTAGAAAATATTTAAATTTTATCTACAATATTTTTTTTCTAATGGTAAAAATAAAGATAGCTGTTCAATAAAGAAATATTATAGAAAATGTGGCACTTAGTATGAGAATAATTATGAATTCCTAAACCGGGCGTCACACGATCCTACCCAAGGCGGCTAAAGGGGTGACGTAGGAGCAGTTGAAGTCTCTGAACATCCATAAACATATCTTGTGTATTTAACTGATTAATTATTGTTTTTAAACTGTTTGGATCAGTTAGAGTATTCGTCAGTTCAGTTGTCACCATAACTGAACTGATGAATGCAAAAACTAATCTATCCGTTTTCGGTTATTCAGTTTACATAAGTTAAAATATTTTCTAATATAATAGTTTTCTTCACGAAGGATTACTTCGAGTTTCTTCCGCTTGGTTTTAGCCAAACACGATTTAATTCATCGGTGTTAATATTCTTAGAACACGAGCTCTTGCAGCTCATTGGAGAATATAGTGTTCGAAATTCCCTTTAAGGAACTAGCACACTCGTTCCTTCAATTGTTATCAGAGCAGGTTGTTCTAAGAAGAAAATTTGAAGAAAACTGTGCATTTAGCGTAACTTCGTCCTTTACCTTGTTATTCATTGCTAGGTACATTTCTTCACCACCTTTCATGCCTTTCCAATTTTGTGATGCAGACAGAAGAGATTTTTGCTCTCTAGATTTGCAATGATATATGATCTTGTTGGAGACTTAATTTCGGAGTTTGACAAATTGAGCTTGTGACAAGATGACCGAAAGTAACTGAACTAAAAATTCGTAAACTGATTAGTTACCCGAACTGAAGATTAGTGTTTATATAATCAAAGGCAACTGAACTATATAGTCAACCAGATGATCAGTTGAAACTGATCAATTACACTACAGTCAGTTCAGAGCAATCAGTTAATACTATCGGCTATGTCAACTGATAAATAAGTTTTAACACGTCATAAGTTAAGGAATGTAGCTTTCAATCGACAATTATACAAGAGCATACTACAACACATAGTGGGAACACCGCATTTCAAAAAAGGTACAGTGTATGATTGTTATAAGAATGTTGACGTGGCTATACAACGAATATAAAGATTCAAAATGCATTCACTATTACCGTTGAAAGCAAAGCCTATAAATAGCCTAGAAGATCAGCTGAAGAAAAATAATTAAGCTACGAAAGTGTTCAAGTTATAAAGCAGAACTCTGTGCATATTCCTTCAAGTTTCAAAGCTCTCAAAAGCTCACGCTTAGTATACACATTAATAGTTTTTAGGCTATAGTTTGAGCTTAAAAGTACAAACACTCATTGTTGTATTATTCAATCTTGTAGAGATCAGTTGTGCTAAGAGTTTACACATCAGTTGAGTGCTATTAAATTGTATTGAAACTAAGAATTTCATTTTTGGTATTGTTAAGTTCAAACTGAAGTGGGTTGTACAAATATTTGTATAGGTCAAAGTATTTTAGTAAATATCATATCTTCAAGATAGAAGGGGTGACGTAGGAGTGTTTGAAATCTACGAACATCCACAAATCTATAGTTTGATGTTCTTCTTTTGGCAATCCACCAAGGTATGATTCTTAGCCAACCAATCCATTCATAGGATTGCCTCAAACTCGGCCATTTTTAGTTGAAACAGTTCCGCCTTGAAAATTTTATTGCTGATTCAAATTTTACAATTTCGATGTACCTTGTGGGTTTCAATTGTTTTGCTAGCGGGCGTTGCTACTCTTAATGGTTCACTAACACTTTCTCCTTCTAGTTTTAATTTCACAGCAAACTTTTTGGATACAAACAAATAGGTAGCATCACAATCAAACAACACATAAGCAGGCATTTTATTGATTAGAATGATACCTGCTACCACGTCATTTGTATCATCTACTTCCTCTTGCGTTATGGCGAAGACCCAGGCATTGGGTTTGTTCTCCTTCAGCTTGTGGTTCTCTGTGTTTGATATTACTTCTTTTTCCTTGTTCTCTGTAAAGTCAGCAATCCGATAGCCTAACTTCTCACACTTGAAACAAGAACCATTATTCATGAGAACCGCTTCAGAATGGTATCAATGTATGTGGACTGGGTGAGACCAAGCAATCTCTTTGATCTATCTCTATAGATCTGTATTCCCAATACAAAAGATGCTTCACCCAAGTCTTGCATCGAGAACTTACTTGCTAACCATATCTTAGTTGATTGCAACATTCCTACACCATTCTCAATGAGTAGAATGTCATCAACATACAGCACCAGGAATGTCACAGCACTCCCACTGACCTTCTTATACACACAGGGTTCCTCAAGATTCTTAGTAAAATCAAACTCTTTGATTGTACTATCGAATCTAAGGTTCCAACTCCTAGATGCCTACTTTAGACCATAAATAGATCTTTGAAGTTTGCATACCATAAGCTCACTTCCGATAGGTGTAAACCCTTTGGGTTGAGACATGTAAATCTCTTCCTTAATATCCCTATTAAGAAAGGCTGTCTTGACATCCATCTGCCATATCTCATAGTCATACCATGCAGCTATGGCTAACAATATCCTTATAGACTTGAACATTGCAACTGGAGAAAAGGTTTCCTCGAAGTCGTAAATCATTTTACACCCTATGGGAACAATTCCCTCAGGTGGATCCACGAGATTCCACACTTGGTTCGAATGCATGGAATTCATTTCAGATTCCATTGCTTCAAGCCACTTGGATGAATCGACATCAGATAATGCTTCCTTGAAGGTCCTTGGATCACATCCATGGATAGGCTCATCATGGCCCTCTTCAAGAAGCAGACCTTACCTCATAGGTGGTCTTTAGACTCTCTCGGATCTTCTAGGATCTTGTATCTCGTCTCTTGGCTCTTCGGGTGTGGGTTCTATAATGGTGGGTGTCTCTCGAACCTCTTCGAGTTCTATCGTCTCCCCTTTTCTATCCAATAGAAATTCCTTTTCCAAAAAGGTTGCATTCCTAGAAACAAACACCTTTGTTTCTTGGGGATGATAGAAGTAATTTCCAACAGAATTCTTTGGATATCCCACAAAGTAACATAAAATGGATCGACTATCCAATTTATCTTCTACTACCTGCTTCACATAAGCAGGGCACCCTCGTATTCTAAGATAAGAATATTTGGGTGGCTTACCCATCCATATCTCATATGGAGTCTTGTCAACTTCTTTTGAATGGACATTGTTCAACAACAGTGCCGCTGTCTCAAGCGCATATCCCCAAAAGGATGGCGGCAACTCCGTGAACCCCATCATAGACCGAACCATGTCCATCAAAGTCCGGTTACGACGTTCCGAAACACAATTCAACTGTGGTGTAGCTGGCGGAGTCCACTGTGAGAGAATCTCATTCTCCCTAAGATACTCTTGGAACTCGGCACTCAAGTACTCACCACCTCGATCGAAGTGTCTTGATGCTTCGTCCCAATTGCTTTTCTACTTCACTTCTGAATTCTTTGAACCTTTCAAAAGCTTCAGACTTGTATTTCATCAAATACACATACCCATACCTCGAAAAGTCATCGGTAAAGGTGATGAAGTAGGCATGTCCATGCTTAGTGGTGATGCTAAGCGGACCGCACACATCGGTATGGATCAAATTCAATAACCCCTTGGCTCGTTCCACATGGCCCTTAAAGGGAATTTTTGTCATCTTTCCTTTTAGACAGGATTCACAAGTCGTGAGAGCATTAATATCAGACATATCAAACATGCCCACTCCCACTAGCTTGTTCATCCTTCTTAGGGAAATATGTCCTAATCGAGCATGCCATAATTGCGCCGAATTTAGAGTATCTTGTTTGCGCTTGTTTGTTGTTGTTATAGCTTGGATATTGTTAAGTGGAATATCTTTTAATTTTAAGGTGTAGAGATCGTTTTCAAGTTCTCTGGTACCAATTAAACATTCGTTCTTGTAAATGTTGCAAACACCTTTGCTAAATAAACAAGAAAATCCATCTTTATCAAGCATAGAAATGGAAATAATTTTTTTCACCAAGTCTGGTACAAACAAAATATCTCTTAAAACAAACTTAAAATCATTGTTCAAATGCAAGTAAACATCTCCTACAGCCTTGGCAGCAACCCATGCTCCATTGCCCATCCTCAAGAAGGTCTCACCTTCCCTGAGCCTTCTACTTCTTCCCATCACCTGCAAATCATTACAGAGATGTGAGCCACAGCCGGTATCCAATACCCAAGAAGTAGAGTTAATTGAAATGTTTACTTCAATGTAGAACATACCCTTTCCAGAACTCTTCTGGGCAAGATATTCCCTGCAGTTACGCCTCTAATGTCCAGGCTTCTTGCAGTGATGACAGATGTCAACAGTCTTGTCAGCCTTCACTGGTGTGGCTGCCACAACGGGACCCGGAGTCTGCCTCTTCAAGGGCACATTCTTCTTGGGACGTTGGAAAGAACGCTTCTTTCTCTTCCCACGTGGATCGGTCTTCGTACCAGATGAAGAACCCACATAAAGAACCGACTTCTCTTTCTTGATAGTGGACTTAAAAGTCACAAGCATGTTCACCAACTCCTCAAGGGTCGGCTCCATCTTGTTCATATTTAAATTCACCACAAAAGGATCAAAAGAGCTAGGCAATGACAAAAGCAACACGTCAGTGGTCAACTCCGAAGGCAACATCAAATCCATACCAACGAGCTTGTCCACGAGCCCAATCATCTTTAGGCCATGCTCATGGACCGAAGTCCCATCTCGCATGCGTAAAGTGATCAGCTCCTTGATCGTAGCATGCCTAAGAGGCCGAGTCTGCTCACCAAAGAGCTCCTTGAGGTGCAAATGAATGTCAGCAGCACTCTTTACACCCTCAAAAAACCTCTGCAGCTCATCATTCATAGAAGCCTGCATATAACATTTGGCCTTCAAGTCATGGTCACACCAATCCTTGTAGGTCTGCAATTCCTCAGGAGTGCAGTCAGTCGGAGCCTTATCAGAGGGCGACTCAGTCAGTGTATATGCAATCTTTTCCGAGTTCATGACGATTTTCAAATTTCTTAGCCAAGTGAGGTAATTAGGTCCGGTTAATACGTGTTTTTCGAGTATGGTAGAAAGCGGATTGCGAATTGAAGACATTGTCAAATAGTACTGAAAAGTAAACAGATAAATGTTAATGATTATTTTAAAATATTTAGTAAGATATAAAGTATGGACTTTAACTTTATAAATGTTTACTCCCACTGTTCTGACATCTTTCACTACCCTCTAGTGAAAACGGGAAATTCCTTTCCTCAGTAGGTACGCAAGGTCCAATTAGCGAATCGTGATCCCGAATAATATCAGCCAATCACAATTCCTAAAAGGTAGTTTCCAATTGCATCACAATGCAACCCTCTACGTAAAATTTTGTCTCATGTTTGATTAGGACCCAATAATATGACGTCGTTCATCTTCACGTGTCAAGCCTTACCCATCGATGTT
This sequence comes from Primulina tabacum, assembly GCF_025594145.1. Classification (NCBI taxonomy): domain Eukaryota; kingdom Viridiplantae; phylum Streptophyta; class Magnoliopsida; order Lamiales; family Gesneriaceae; genus Primulina; species Primulina tabacum. Next base: position 2,528,088 of record NC_134556.1, on the reverse strand, counting down.
GAACCTTAATGGACGGTCGCCATGAGTTCCCCCAATAATATGAGCCGAAATCATGGGAGTTCCACGTAGTTCACATCACCATGTCAATGGATGTCACAGCCTTCCGGCACCAAGGCCCCCCCCCCCCTAATAATATGAGCCGAGCCCCGAGTACGGATAGCGTTCATCATGCACCCATTGTCAATGGAAGACATTGAAATTATAAACAAATTTATAATTCCTCTTTTCGGGATTGATATTAATTTTAAATCTTATTCAAAATGAGGGTTTTTAATTTTGAAAGATCTCATCATTAATTTTATTTAAAATCTCGCCTTGTTTGATCGTATGTTTGCCGGATTCATGCAACTTTGTTATTATCATAATAATAACGCACATATTCATTATTTATAACATATCATGCATATATTATAAACAGTAAACAAAACAAGGATGATCAATTGCCCCAATACTAATGGCCCGTGTGAGCTAAACACGGGCCTAGGTCCAATCCTAGGAAAATGCATGGGATGCAAATGCAACTATTACATTAGCTTCCAATATTTACATGTCTTGGATCTTCATAATCATCATGGCCATCATCTTCCAATCTTGATCATCCACTATACTAATATTTACAAATAAATATCCATGGCAAATAGGGATACATCTCATAGGGTGGGAACGGGCTATAAATCAAGCCTACTTTATAAATTGATAACTATTACAATCATTCAACACAAAATATCCTAGCATATACCTAGCAAATTGGGCTTGGGCTTTTGATCATCCTTCATGCACAATATCACATATCATACACCATCAATTAATTATCACAATAATTAATTGATCCAATATTACATATCTTGATCTAATCACTAACCGCCACGATTATAAACTAAATTAACAAAGTATACAAACTCCTTTGTCTACTTTCTAATTAATTTATTTATAACCGAATTTCTTGTAAATCACCATTTACTATAAATATTTAAAGTCCAACTTAAAATATTTATTTCATGAGAAAATATTTGCAACTTTTGTAATTTTAAACTTAAGGTCCCAAAAACTTATTTTTCACCAAAAACATTTTGGCTCATTTAAAATTCACAAATATGTTGGCCATCCAATGGCCTAACAACTCAAGGCCCATGACACTTTGATAACCTAAAACACTTTTGGAAACCCTAGTCGTCATCGCCATCGCCGGATTCCGTCGCCAAAATTTTTTTTTATTTTATTTTTAAAGGGGGTTTCGGGCAGCCCCTCGGGCAGCCCCTCGGGCAGCTTGGGCTGCTCGAAATGGGCAGCAACAAGCTGCCGAAATATGCCCCAAAAAGGCCTTGACATTGTTGCAAAATTTTGTTCTCATGCGGTTAGAAATCAATCTCAATATAATATCTTGTAATTGCTACACAAAATCATAACCTTAGCTCAGATACCACTTGAAAGGGGATCGGTTACGGTGACCGTATGCGCAATGGAAGTTAAAAATTTTAAATTTTACAAGAAAATTTCGGTCACCTTGCATTGTGTGTAGCAAATACAATAAAACACCAAAATTTCATACATAGGGTGTTTAGAAATAGTTACCTATCAATCTTAAAAGATTGATGATGGCTCCAACTAAGGTGTAAACACCTTAGCTCTTGAATGGCAAGACAATCTTCAAGCTTCCCTTTGAGCCCACCTTGCTCAAATATTAAGCACACCACCAACAAGCTAGAACCACTCTAATTTTGCAATAGAAAAATTAGAGCATTTTTCTTTGAGAAGTGTTTTCTTTCCTTAACTATTGAAGAAAAAAAATGAGAGAAAAACTTGGAGAGAATCCCCTTGCAAATTTCGGCCATCCCTTCAAAAATAGGAGGAGAGAACACTAGTCTTGGTTGTGGGAAAAGGTGTGAATTCCAAAGGCATGCCATGCCTTGGATGTTGCAAAAGTTGTCTCCCAACTTTTCACCTCCCATGCATGCAAGTCTTATTTGATTTTTAACAAATAAAAATCCATGGACTTATTTTAATTATCTCAAACATATTTGAGACTAATTAAACATTACTTGAATTCACTGAAGTGACTAGTTGAATAATTATTTCTAATTGGGCTCTACAAGACCCAATGTAATTTAATTAATTCAACACTTGAATTAATTTAATTATTTGGACTCTACTAGGCCCACTAGTGTTAAATTAATTCAACACTTGAATTAATTTAATTTAGTCCAAAATAATGTTTATGAAAATCACAATTTTCAAATACATTATTTACTTGGCCAACTTTTAATTTTAGGAACACATTCGTAAATTAAAAGTTACATTTCTCTCATAGAAGTCATACTTCTATTTTTCTTTACGCTTATAAACTCATTTATAAGCCGTTCAACACATTGAACTATTTTACTTCTCAACGAGATCTAGAAAGCTAGTACTTGTGTGGCCCTCAATGGTTCATTGATACAACTAGCCGTGGGTTCACATATCCATGTGATTCGGACTAAACATGTCCTTATATGAGCATAACCCAATTGCTCCATTCTTAATCATCAACTCTTTTGATAATAAGAACGTCAGAACTCAAGTCTGATAGTACCCAACGAATCATGTTAAACGCCTAGCAGCATCGCTTACACGATTCCCTAGGTATCAAATGATAGTGCCTGCAAGAACCATTCAATTATGGTTAGCGTACAGTACGGTCCCTTCAACTCATATATCCCGACCGATTCGACAACCATTGGTTTATCGAGAGTTGTCAATGAATCGATACTATGTGTCATGTTGTAGTTGCATCGATGGTGTAATCTATGAAACCCCTTTCATAATTACCACCATACTCTGATCAGAGATTTAAACCTACATACACATGAGAACACATAGGATATCCATACCCGAAGGTAAGCGGTGAATCCCCGACTACAATGCATCGACTCCTATATGTTTCGACAGAACACCCAACCTTGCCACCTGATGACCCCATGAGAGTCTATAAACAAGTCAAAGTGTAATTCTAGCACATAGAGTCTCAATGTTGTCCCGGGTCATAAGGACTAATGGTTTACAACCATAAACTAGGACGTTTCCACTCGATAAGTGAGAACCACTTGGAAAGTCCTTTATGGAGGGTTGTTCAGTGCATTCTACCAGGGGCACCTATCTGCATGCTCGGACATCACAATGTCCCCTACCAATGAAACATGGTACTAGTCTCTAACTCGAGCAGCCTATATCCTTCTTAGCGGCGGCTGAATCGACTAGGAACTGTTTAGAATATATAGTATTCCAAATATGAGTTTCATGATACTCATCATATGAGCATCTCTCATTCTTTCTACTATTTATATATTCAAGGACTTTATCTATGCAACTAGCATGGGTATACAGATAAAGAAGTGCCAAAATAATAATTTCAAATATTATTAAAATAAAGATCGTTTATACATAGAGTTTCATTGTGAACACTCGGCCAACACTTGGCTCGACAGGCACCTACTCTAACAATATCATGTTTTTGGAACACAAATCAAACTTTAAACACATGTTTTATGCATAAAAAAAAATAATGAAAACGGGTTCATGTTTTTCATGCAAATCATAAACAAATACATATTAGGGGGTGAAAGATTTGAAAAGAAAGAATTATGTCATGTCTTTGCGTATATTACGCCCGAAAATATGTTGACGATGTGAAGAACGGCGACAAGAACCCTAGGATGAATTCCTCTTGCAAAAGCCGAAGCTTTTCATTGCAAAAAATCAAGTGTGTGCCATTTGTTTTAGGGGAAAATAGTTTGTGTGGTGCTGGAAAGGTGGGCGTGAGTTTTAAAGATAAATGGGGTAAAGTTTTGGGCTTAAAAATTGATAATAAACTTGTGTGCAAGCTTGTGCCCATTAGCAAGCGCTACTAGGCTCAATAATCCCAATAGTGTATTTAAAAATTATTTCATTTAGGAAAGTTCGTAAATTATTAGCCGAGTTGTCAAAAAGTTCGTATTTTTGTTGAAAATTGTAATAGCCAAGTTTTGTGAACGGTACGTTTAAGATTTCTTATGTTTATGGACTATTTGGTAAAGTTTAAGTATATTTTAGATGTTAAGAGTTGTGATTTATGGTTTATAGTATTGTTGGTTATACTTGATATGTGGTTTTATTGTAGCGTCGTCGTGGTTTAATTCATGGTAATTTGTATGTTGAGCCAATTGGTATGAGGCCAATTGTAGTGGTTAGATAAGACATAGAGGTGCAACTTTCATGTTGAGAGTGTTGCCGAATTATGAGGAGAAGCGACATTACGATTCGATTTTTTAGATGCAAAGCTTGTTGTTGGCTACAGAGGAGAGTGCACCCGCGCTGGAGAAGACACCGCACCCGCGGTGTTTGGGCAGAGATCAGAGTGCACCCGCGGTAAGAACTTTGCGCACCCGCGGTCGTCGTTTTCAAATTTTGGATGTTGTCCAGTACACGCAGCGCACCTGCGGTGAAGAAGCTAGCGCACCCGCGGTCGATGAACAGTAAAGTCGTGTTTTCGGTTTTAAGTGATTAAATACAAGGTTTACTCTCATTTCTCTCCTCCACTTCTCAAAAATTCAGCTCAAGAGAGAGATAGGGTTCTAATTCCCTACTTTGATTTCTTTCATTCTAGCTTCTTGTTGGATTATTGAAGTGAGAAAAAATTTACTTTGGGGTTTAAGAGCTAAGGTAAGTGGTTTTTCTTCTTGTTCTTGAGTTATTGATGATGGTGGAGTTTAGAGTTGATAGTTGTGATAGATGTATTGGGTTAAATGATCATCTAATGTTATTATTTGGGTGTTGATTGTTAGTTATTGGTTATTGTTGTAGGATTTGTACCAAGAGTTTTGAATCAAGTTCTCCAAGTGTTGCAAGTGGAATTCATTTTCTTGTGCTCACATGATAATATATGTATGGTGTTTCAATGGTTTTAACATGCTATTCCCTTCCATTTGATTCATATTATGTATAAATACACTTTGTTGTATATTAGAGGCTTTTATATGTCTCAATTGTGTAAAAGAGAATACAAAAGAAAAGAGTATGCAAAGTGTTTGATTTAATGCCCAAGAGAGAGTTCAAATGATTTATTGGATTGATAAAGAGATAATCAGAGATTGCATGCAATTAGTTGATCAACGACCATAGGCTTATATCTTAACAGATTAATCGATTTATATCGATGGGATATAGGTACAGAGACAGAGATGCTATTGAAATATCAATCCACCAGAGAAAAGAGAAATACCATTGTTATGTTCATGTTCTACTATATTATTCATGTTTTAGAGTTAGATGGTATTTAATGATTTCAAAGCCATGTTTTACAGAGTATGATATGTATACATTGTTATGTAAGAGTTCCACTTGCTGAGTTTTATACTCATTTCAGTTATTCATGTGATGCAGATAAGAGCAACGAGCCAGGAGGTTGATTGGAGTCGGGGTCATATGCATACAAGAGATGGAAGGAAGAAAATATTTTGCTAGCATTTTGACATGATAAAAAATGATATTTTGTATTTTGATGCAACGCTTGATTGATCATGTATCTACTTTTGATTGTAAATATTTTAATGTCAAGAGAATTTTAAATCTTTCTTCCCTCTAAGTAAATTTTTAATTTTCCGCTGTGTTATTTTATAAAATCGTTCAGAGGTGTTACATTTAGTGGTATCAGAGCAACGTTCTTCGGAACAATACATATGACTTCGTCTACTTTCAACAGTTCGGGTATGTCTTCTTCTACATCTATTTATTGTTATTTGTTGATATGTATTATGTGAGCACATTGTAGGATTTAATGCCTCATAAGAGAAAGGCTTCAGAGGGTGAGGATTGCTCCTCATCGAGAGTTGTCGACGAGTTCGGCAAATTACTGAAAGAGCAAGCCAAGGTCCACAGTGAGCAGATTCAACAGTTTCTCCGTTTGCAAGGTTCAGGTCAAGGTAGAGGCCAAGGGAGAGGCCAAGTGGTTCAAGCGGTTGGGATCGATTGGATCTTTACTGCTTTTAAGAGGATGGATCCGCCTGAGTTTGCAGGAAGCACTGATCCATTGGTGGCTGTAGAGTGGATTAAAGCACTTGAGGCGATATTTGATCATCTCAAGTATGAAGAAAAAGACAGAGTTGGTTGTGCAGTATTCATGCAAGTTAAAGCTGCACGTATTTGGTGGAATGCCACTAAGGTAAGTGTTGATGTTCCGGCATTGAAGTGGCAAGATTTTACGGATCTTTTCTATGACAAGTATTTCCCGGATGCACTTCGAGCTCGGAAGGTGACTTAGTTTTTAGAACTTCGTCAAGAAGGTATGACTGTTGACGAGTACATTTTGAAGTTTTAGGAGGGCTGTCTGTTTGCCCCCTATATTGCCTCGAATGACAAAGACTAAGGTTTTCATTTCATTAGAGGACTTCGAGCAGAGATCAGGAGGGACGTCAATATGTCTAAGGCGGTGACATTTAAAGAGACTGTGGCTAAGGCTTTGCTAGCCGAGCAAGATGAGAAAGATATCGCTAGAGAGAAACAGGCGAGGCAACAGGCTATTGCTCAAAGAGGTCAAGGTTTGAGCCAAAGAGGGAAAGGCAGTTTCAAGGGGAAAGGCAAGATAGAGCTGAGTTCTAAAGCACCGACAGTTCCATTTGATCCTGAGAAGCCGTTGTGTCCCAAGTGCAGTAGGCAACATAGGGGAGAGTGCAGATTTGGTACTCACACTTGCTACCGATGTGGCACTGCAGGCCATATTGCCAAGGACTGTCCGAGAGGATCGAGTAAAGAGAAGGTGCAGGGTCGCATCTTCACCATGACGAAGGAAGGTATAAACCATGATTCTTCTATGATCTCTAGCACTATTTTAATTTCAGGCAGAGTAGCTATGACATTGATTGATACAGGTGCTACTCATTCTTTTATGTCTGATCTATTTTTGAGATCTTTGGGTTTTAGTTCCTTCTGTTCTTCCCCTCCAGTTTAATGTTGCATTGCCTTCTGGAGATGTGTTGTGCCCGACGTCTATTGTGTATGCGTGTTCTGTTCAAATTGATGAGCGAGTGGTTTATGCCGATTTGATTGTTATTCCGATGGTTGCGTTTGATATTATACTTGGCATGGATTGGCTATCAACTTACCGTGCAGTGATTGATTGCGTTGCCAAGACAGTGAAATTTTCAGATGATGGAAATAAGGAAGGTATGCTCGCCAGTGCAGGTACTTCGCTGGTCCTTCCTTTTATTTCATGTCTTGAGGCTAAGAAGTTGTTGTGTAGAGGTTGTGATGGGTTTTTGGCTTCGATTGTGGATATGGATAGAATTGTGAAATTGAATATTGATGATATGGATGTGAGAGAGTTCCCTGATGTATTTGAGGATGATGTGCCGGGTTTACCGCCGGACAGAGATGTAGAGTTTGTGATTGATCTAGTCCACGGGACGGTTCCTATTTCTAAGGCTCCATACAGAATGGCCCCGACAGAGATGAAAGAATTGAAGACGCAATTGAAGGATTTATTAGATAAAGGTTTTATACGGCCGAGTTCTTTGCCTTGGGGAGCTCCGGTTCTTTTCGTCAAGAAGAAAGATGGGTCTTTGCAGCTTTGCAATGACTATAGAGAAATCAACAAAGTGACGATCAAGAATAAATATCCGTTGCCACGAATAGACGATCTTTTTGATCAGCTGCAGGGTGCTACAGTGTTTTCAAAGATTGATTTGCGATCTGGCTATTATCAGTTGAAAGTTAGGGAGTCTGATATCCCTAAGACGGCGTTCCGGACCAGGTATGGTCATTACGAATTTCTTGTTATGTCGTTTGGTCTGACCAATGCTCCTTCAGTTTTCATGGATCTTATGAACCGGGTGTTCAAGCCGTATTTGGATAGCTTTTTCATTGTTTTCATCGATGATATATCGATTTATTCCAAGACCAGAGAGCTTCATACAGAGTACCTCAGAGTTGTTCTTCAATTGTTGAGAGAGAAGAAGCTGTATGCTAAGTTAAAGAAATGTGAGTTCTGGTTGGAAAAGATTTCTTTCTTAGGCCATGTTGTCTCGAAGGATGGTATAGCTGTTGATCCAGTAAAAATAGAGGCAATACAGAAGTGGCCTATCCCTACCACTGTATCAGAGGTACACAGTTTTCTTGGTTTGGCGGGTTATTATCGTCGTTTTATTTCAGATTTTTCCAAGATTGCCCTGCCGTTAACCAATCTGACGAGGAAGACTGTGAAGTTTGATTGGTCCAATGAATGCCAAAGTGGATTTCAAAATTTGAAAAATAGGTTGACGACAGCTCCGGTACTTGCATTGCCCAGTGGTTCAGAGGACTTTGTTGTATATACTGATGCGTCGAAGAAGAGTCTCGGTGCAGTGCTGATGCAACATGGAAAGGTTATAGCCTATGCTTCTCGTCAGTTGAAGGACTACAAGAAAATTATCCTACGCATGATCTGGAACTGGCAGCTGTGGTATTCGCCCTGAAAATCAGGAGACACTATTTATATGGCGAAAAATGTGAAATTTTCACGGACCACAAGAGTTTAAGGTATTTGTTTTCCCAGAAAGAACTCAATATGCGACAGAGACGGTGGTTAGAGCTTGTCAAAGACTATGATGTGACCATTAGTTACCACCCTGGGAAGGCGAATGTTGTAGCGGATGCATTGAGCCGTAAGTCAAGTTCTTCTTTGAGTTCTATGATCAAGAAACCGTTGTTGTTAGAATTGCAACGAGAGGAGATAACTTTGGTTGTTCCAGGAACCATTGCTTGCTTTTCAACGTTGATCATTCGGGCTACATTGACGGATAGAATCCGTAGAGAGCAGGCCAATGATGTACAATTGACAGAGATGAGAGCCAGAGCAGAAGAGAGAGGTAATTCAGAGTTTGGGATGAAAAAAGATGGTTTGGTGACATTCAGAGGCCGTATATGCATTCCTACTGGTGATGATATTCGGCGAGACGTCTTAACAGAGGCTCATACAACGCCATATTCGATACATCCAGATAGTACCAAGATGTATCATGATCTTCGTAGACTCTATTGGTGGCCAGGTATGAAGAAGGATATTGCCATGTTTATTTCTCAGTGCCTAACTTGTCAGCAGGGGAAAATAGAACATCAGAAACCTGCTGGGACATTGCAGTCATTGCCGATTCCTCAATGGAAATGGGGGCACATTTCGATGGACTTCGTGGTTGGTCTTCCCAAAACGCAGAAAGTTTATAACTCTATTTGGGTTTTCGTTGATCGGTTTACCATGTCAGCGCATTTTCTCCCAATCAAGACAAGGTAGTCCATGAACCAGTATGCCGAAGAGTATATAGCAGAGATTGTTAGACTTCATGGTGTTCATGTGTCGATCGTGTCTGATCGTGACCCTAGATTTACTTCAGAGTTTTGGAAGAGTTTGCACAGAGCCTTGGGTACATGGTTAGCATTCAGTACAGCATATCATCCCCAGAGCGACGGTCAATCAGAGAGAGTTATTCAGATTTTAGAGGATATGCTTAGAGCTTGTACTATCGACTATCCTGGTAGTTGGAATTCTAAATTGCCTCTAGTTGAGTTCACGTACAATAATAGCTACCAAGCGACGATTGGCATGGCACCGTATGAAGCACTTTATGGCAGAAAATGTAGATCCTCCTTGTATTGGGACGAGATTGGTGAGAGGAAGATGTTGGGTCCAGAGTTGGTCCAACAGACAGCTGATGTTGCTGTTATTCGAGAGAGTATGAAGACAGCAAAGTCGAGCCAGAAGAGTTATGCTGGCGTACGACGTAGGTCGTTGCAGTTTGAGGTTGGTGATCACGTGTTCTTGAAGATTGCACCTCTTAAAGGTGTGATGCAGTTTGGCAAAAAGGGAAAGTTGAGTCCAAGGTTTATAGGCCCATTTGAGATTTTGGATAAAGTCGGTGATCGAGCTTACAGGTTAGCCCTACCGCCAGATCTTGATAGAGTTCATATTGTTTTTCATGTCTCCATGCTCAGGAAGTATATTGCGAATCCATCCCATGTTCTTCGTCACAAGCCATTGGATTTGACGTCGAATTTAACGTACCAAGAGATTCCAGTCCAAATTCTGGATCGCAAAGTTAAAGTGTTGAGGAACAAAGAGATCGGCATTGTTAAAGTCCTTTGAAGGAATCAATTGATCGAAGAAGCCACGTGGGAACCAGAGGATGAGATGAAAGAAAAGTATCCCGAGCTTTTTACGCAGTGACGTCAATTTCGAGGACGAAATTCTTTTAAGGAGGGGAGATTGTAATAGCAAAGTTTTGTGAACGGTACGGTTTAAGATTTCTTATGTTTATGGACTATTTGGTCAAGTTTAAGTATATTTTAGATATTAAGAGTTGTGATTTATAGTTTATAGTATTGTTGGTTATACTTGATATGTGGTTTTATTGTAGCGTCGTCGTGGTTTAATTCATGGTAATTTATATGTTGAGCCAATTGGTATGAGGCCAATTGTAGTGGTTAGATAAGACATAGAGGTGCAATTTTCATGTTGAGAGTGTTGCCGAATTATGAGGAGAAACGATGTAACGATTCGATTTTTAGATGCAAAGCTTGTTGTTGGCTACAGACGAGAGTGCACCCGCGCTGGAGAAGACACCGCACCCGCGGTGTTTGGGCAGAGGACCAGAACGCACCCGCGGTAAGAACTCAGCGCACCCGCAGCCGTCGTTTTCAGATTTTTGGATGTTTTCCAGTACACGCAGCGCACCCGCGGTGAAGAAGCTAACGCAACCCGCGGTCGATGAACAGTAAATTTGTGTTTTCGGTTTTAAGTGATTAAATACAAGGTTTACTCTCATTTCTCTCCTCCACTTCTCTAAAATTCAGCTCAAGGGAGAGCTAGGGTTCTTATTCCCTTCTTTGATTTCTTTCATTCTAGCTTCTTGTTTGATTATTGAAGTGAGAACAAGTTTACTTTGGGGTTTAAGAGCTAAGGTAAGTGGTTTTTATTCTGTTCTTGATTATTGATGATGGTGGAGTTTAGGGTTGATAGTTGTGATAGATGTATTGGGTTAAATGATCATCTAATGTTATTATTTGGGTGTTGATGGTTAGTTATTGGTTATTGTTGAAGGATTTGTACCAAGTGTTTTGAATCAAGTGCTCCAAGTGTTGTAAGTGGAATTCATTTTCTTGTACTCACATGATAATATATGTATGGTGTTTCAATGGTTTTAACATGCTATTCCCTTCCATTGATTCATATTATGTATAAATACACTTTGTTGTATATTAGAGGCTTTTACATGTCTCAATTGTGTAAAAGGGAATACAAAAGAAAAGAGTATGCAAAGTGTTTGATTTAATTCTAAGAGAGAGTTCAAATGATTTATTGGATTGATAAAGAGATAGTCAGATATTGCATGCAATTAGTTGATCAACGACCATAGACTTATATCCCAACAGAGTAATCGATTTATATCGATGGGATATAGGTACAGAGACTGAGACACTATTGAATATCAATCCACCAGAGAAAAGAGAAATACCATTGTTATGTTCATGTTCTACTATATTATTCATGTTTAAGAGTTAGATGGTATTTAATGATTTCAAAGCCATGTTTTACAGAGTATGATATGTATACATTGTTATGTCAGAGTTCCACTTGCTGAGTTTTATACTCATTTCAGTTATTCATGTGATGCAGATAAGAGCGACGAGCCAGGACGTTGATTGGAGTCGGGGTCATATGCATACAAGAGATGGAAGGAAGAAGATATTTTGCTAGCATTTTGACATGATCAAAAATGATATTTTGTATTTGATGCAACGCTTGATTGATCATGTATCTATTTTTATTGTAAATATTTTATGTCAAGAGAATTTTAAATCCTTCTTCCCTCTAAGTAAATTTTTAATTTTCCGCTGTGTTATTTTATAATCTTTAAAAATACATTTTCAAGTAGAAAACTACTTTTAAATAAAATAAGCATATCAAACATAATCAATTTAGCAATTAAAATAATTTAATTAGCTTTTTTCTATTTTCCCTCAATTCACATGCAGTTGGATTACGTCGTCTTAATTTTGAACCTTACACCCCTGATCAAGGCTCATCCTCATCGTGTTCTAGTGGTGGCACTCCCGATGCATCCCCCTGCTGATGATATTCATACTGAAAATAGAAGGGGGAATGCACGGCGGAGGTGGTGGTATGGTCCCTAGGTCAACGCCCCCTTGGAAGAGCATAGTGCGCATCATGGATTCGACGAATACGAAATGTTCATTAAAGCTCGCATTGACTCGATCTTGATGAGTCATGAAAGCGAGAGTCTCATCCATATTGTTGTTTTGGGACCGCCTGCGGGGCTTTGTTGCAGGCGACGCGGGGCGGCGATGCTCGATACACATGCATCTCCCTCGTGAGTGGGGAAGTCAATTTGTCGTTTCGCGCTCTTCCGCTGTAAGTCCTCCACACAGATGGGTTTCATCAGTTGTAGCCATTCCTCGTCATCCCAGAAGATAACCCCTGCCCTCGCACATAACTTCGAGATGATGTGGGGAAGAAGAGACCTATGTGACTTTTGTGCGCACTCATCATGATCTGAGAATTTATAAGCTTGCCCACATTATGTTGTACCCTTCGGGGAAAACAATTGCATCCCTCGTTCCTTTTGCACCTCGTTCTTATGCGAGAACAGAATCATCCTTCTTGTCACAAATAGATACCACAGGGCAATATGGGCTTTCAAATATTTCTCATCAAAACAGCTTGGAGGTCCCACCCAATGGTTTCCAAGTCGCGCCCGGATGGCACAGTGCCTCGAGTATCATATCATAAATGGGGTCGGCGACCAATGCCTCGAATCCAGAGTCATCAACTGTTTCTAGTAGTGTGTTAATTGTAACAGAATCAAACGGTACAAGTCGACCTCTAACAAAAACCTTACCTTCTGCCACCTTCGCCACATTGGCATAGAATTCTCGAACCACCGATATCACCGCCGCATTAGGTTGATCTCCAAATTTTTTTCCCATCCCCTGCCCACCTTACTTTACAAGAGTCCCTAAATGTTTATCCTCAAATTTTCTACGAAAGCCTCTCTCGACTATCGGATTTTTATTAATTTTTGCATGGTAATACCGAGCCCGAGCCGCCTCATTCAGTAATCGAGTTCTACCAAAATAACAATATGAGGAAGAGCCGAGATTACCTTTCAATTTCTTGGGTTCCATGGTAATAGACGACGGAGATGGTGAAGTTTGTTGTAGAGGTGACCGATCGAGGATGCCGCTTTATTCTTATGGATGAGTGCGAGCCACGCCGCTTGAAACCTGAATTGAGAGATGATTGCTCCAAAGAAAAAGAGAAAGACGCGCAAAGTGAGGGTGGGTTTAGGTGAATTTGTGTGCAGATTGAAAGGGAAAAAGAAAAGGGCGTCTATTTACAGGCAGTCGCGCCCGAGCGGTAAGATTCTACCTCCAGAGCGCGAACTGCACTGTAATTTATTCACGGGCAGAGGCGTTCGCGCTTGAGCGGTAACATCTTACCGCTCGGGTTGCGAACTTTCCCCCGCATATCAACCTTTTTTAATCAAAATAATAATAAAAATAATCAAATTCCAATAAAAAACACAACTAAATAAAGGAAAAAAAATTAAAACTTAGTAGGAAGGTAAAGAAATTAGTTCTCAATTTGTAGTCGAGAGATGGACTGTAGGATTCTATCAGCTCTGATTGTTTTGGAATCGAGCGACTCCAATATGTGGCTCCACTGTGCCACCCAAATAGTGCTTCAGTCATTGAGCATTGACTGTGAACGGCTCATTTTTCCCATCTCGCAAAGTTATTGCTCCCGATGGGAATACTTTGGTGATCATGTAAGGGCCCGTCCATCTTGACGTGAGCTTGCTAGAAAATAAGCGCAACTTGGAGTTGTACTGTAGCACCATTTCGCCCTCTTTGAATTCCCTCAGTGCAATGCGCTTGTCGTGTGCTTGCTTTGTACACTCCTTGTAGGTCAATGCTAGGTCATAGGCTTGACACCAGAATTCTTCCAATTGGTCCAACTGCAGCAACCTCTTGCATCTTTGGATTGAGTCATCTCTATGGTTCCACAAGGGGTGAATACTTCTCCTCCATCAGGATTTTGTGCATGCAGATTGATGGAATAATTCCTTTGATGTCTTCCACCTTCTAGGAAAACGCCTTCTTGTGCTCTTAAGAACTTTCAGCAGTTTTCCCTCCATTTCATCTGTCAACGCTGCAGAAATAATGAAGTAACTGGTGTATTCTCACCTAGATATACGTACTTTAGTGCGGAGGCAATGGCTTGAGCTCAAGTGTTGGTGGTTCCTCAATGCTTGACTCGGAGGAGTCAAGTCTCTTCGGTCTCCAAAATCCTCCAATATCATCCTTATTGGCTTCCTCCATGGATGGTTGACATTAAAGTATGCCACTAATTCCGCTCTTTCTTCGTCCAAGTCATCCTCCTTTAATTCAGTAGTGAGAGTGGCTTCCAATGGTTCCTTCATATCATCCTGCACAAAATACCACAACTGGCTCCACAGCATCAATTCTAAAACAGTCATCAGTGCGCAGTGTGTGCTGAAGAGTATAACACATCAAAAATAAATGTTTTCCTCTCCCACTCCCAATCTCAATCTTCCCCTTCTTGACATCAATCAAGGCTTTCCAGTAGCAAGGAATGGTCTCCTCGAAAATCAAGGGCATCTCCATGTCTTCTCAATGTCGAGTACTACAAATTTGCTGGAAATATAAACTTGTCCACTTTCACCAACACATTCCTCTATGACTCCTCGAGGATCACTTGATGGATATGTCAGCTAGTGGTAAGGACCATCCTTTTGGGCTTAGGCTCTCCCAGTCCAAGTTTTCTTAATACAGATAAAGGATAAGGTTAATACTCGCACTAAGATCACTAAAGCTTTATGAAAAAAAAATCACCAATCATGCAAGGAATAGAAAAATTCCCTCGGTCTTTTTAGTTTTGGTGGGATCTTGTGTTGTACCAATGCAGAGCAATTTCAGTCAAATTTATTATCATGGGATCCGCCAACTTCTTCTTATTAGCTAAGTTGTCTTTCAGAATTTAGCATAGCTCTGTACTTGCATCAAAGCATCAGCAAAGGGAATATTAATGTGCAATTTCTTGAATACTTGAAAGAACTTACCGAATTGTGCATCCAATTTCACTTTTTTCAATGATGCAGAGAAAGGTGGAGGGATAAAGATTTTAGATTGTGTAGTGGGTGCGGGTGTAGAGTTAGAAGACTTACCTATGGACGTGTCAGCGGCTTCGTCTCCTTGATCCTTTTTTTCCTTCCCCTCTTGTTCAAGTACCTTTCCATTCCTCAATGCTATGTCCTTCACTTGCTCTTTTGGATTAGTTTCAGTGTTGCTTGGCAAGGTGCCTGAATCTTTGCTGGTGATCATTTTAGCCAACTGACCTATCTGATTCTCCAAACCCTTTATCGATGCATCCAGGTTCTGTAGTCTAGTTTCGGTAGATGATATGAACTTAGACATCATTTGCTCCAAACTAGACTTCTCCTCTCTATGCTTTGGTCGATACATCGATTGCTTACCATACTATTGTCCTTCTTGTGGTCGATTATGACTGTTTTGAGCACCCCATCAGAAATTGGGATGTTGCCTCCATCCAGGATTATATGTGTTCGAGTAAGGATAATTCCTAGGACGATTTTGAATCCCCATTTGATTTACTGGTGCCTCCTCATGAATATAGAAAGGACCACTATCTTGAAAATCCTTAACATAGTGTTATCCTCCGCATTTATCATAGAATATCGCTTGCAGGCGCATCGATGTCCCGTTTACATTCAAGCTGTCTATTTTCCTGTTAAGTGCTTCTAATTGTGTAGTGATAGCAGAAAAGTCATTTACCTGGTGAACTCCAGCACTCCTCCTTTGATTGTTCCTCTCAGATTGAGGGTGATAACTGCTAGCAGCCATCTCCTAGTAACTCATACCCTTCTTCGACCGTTTTCCTCAGCAGATTCCCACAGGCCGCAGCATATATCATGGTACGGTTAGACGAAATTAAGCCATAGTAAAATGTTTGGACAACTAACCCAAGAGGCAACTCATGATGTGGGCATCTCCTTAATAAATCTTTGTAGCGCTCCCAAGATGCGTAGAGTGATTGTGCTCAAATTGAGAAATGGTGGTTATATCCGCTCGCAGTTTCATGATTTTGGATGGAGGGAAGTATTTCAAGAGGAATGTCTTGGCCATATCTTCCCAAGTTGTGATTGAGCCTACAAGAAAACAATTCAGCCAAGATTTAGCTTTGTCACGCAAAGAGAAAGAAAATAAACGCAATCTAACAGAATCATCAGACACTCCGTTAAATTTAAAAGTGTCACAAATTTCTAAAAAATCGGCGATGTGAGTGTTCGGATCATCAACGCATTTCTCCCAAATTGGACAATGTTCTGGATCATCTGAATTATGGCTGGTTTGATCTCAAACTGTTCGCTCTGACGGTTGGTCTCACTATGCTTGGACGTGCTCCATCAAGCTAAGGTTGTGCGTACAACATGGGTATTCGCCTTGGTTCTTTGACTCTTAGATCTTCGTGATGCTCTTCCTAACGTTCGTTTCTGTTCATCATGTCTCTCAGCCTCTGTTGTTGTCTGCTCTGCGTATTGTTCTTTCAATCTCGGGATCAAATATCTCTAGTTCAGACTCTAGAGATCTTAGCATGCACGGAGAAAAATACCTGCAAATAAATCGAAAGTATCAAACAACACAAAATAAAAAAAACTAAAATAAATAGCTAAGAATAAAATTGTGGATTAAAGTCCCCGACAACGGCGCAAAACTTGGTCGAGCAAAAAATGCACTGTAACGTCCTTGGTCAAATAATAATATTCAAGCTCGAAATAATCGAATGTGTACGACGTCAAGTAATAATATAGTGTACGAGAGTACGAGTATCGTTCCACTAGAGACTGTATTTCGCATTCTTATTATAGTTTATTAATTTTTTAGCAACGAGAATTTGAATGATTGTTTACTAATACTATGATTAATAAAATTCAAAGAAATATTCACAACTTAACGATGAAATAAATAAGCTAATGATTGATTAAATATTCAATGAGATATGAATTTGCTGGGAATCTCGGTTCACCTACCTCTCATTATTTACTTAATTCGTTCAACAATAATCTACGTTTCTGACGAGATTTCATATCCAATTGAACACGCCCTCTCGAGCTATGCCAAACTAATTCTACTCATTTAAGTAATTAAATCTCTGTAATTATTTATCAAAGGTGAATTACATGTCGTTCTATGAAATCCCTTCCTTTCGCCCTACCGGACTATCACTATCGACGTGTATCCGATTTCATATTTCTATGTAATTGTAAGTCCACGGATTATGCTACTTGTTCCTATCACGGGCTATTCCTCTCGAACTCACTCGCAATATGATTTCTCTATTGATGTTTGCTACGCTTCAAAAACGTAATGAAAATAATAGCACAATCAAGAATAAATCAAGATGGCGATATATGAATTACTAAACTAGGTTTCTGGATAGGATCCCATTAAATCCCAACAAATAATGAAACTTAGCTACTCGATGTCATGATTCAAATAAGCAACAATGTTTAAACTAGACAAAATTAAACTAGAAATATGAGTTGTGACGAAAATGCGAAGAACGGTGCTCGGAAATCTTCAAATATTCACTCCAAGCCTTGCTCCATGCTTTTTCTCCTTTACCCAATCACCTTGGCTGCTGAAATTCCTCCCAAAAAACGTTCCTAGGGTTGTTTTTGTGCAGCCACACTTGGCAACTTCTCATAGAAGGCAAGATATCATCCTCAATATATTTTCCAAATTGAGTACCGGTCGAGCGGTAAGATTCTACTGCCGAGCCCCGAGTCTTCTGTACTTCACTCTTTGAAATGCACATCTCGCGCACGAGCAGTAAGATCATACCACTTGGACAGCACCTCTTCAATAATTGGAAGTCTCTAATGGCGCCCGAGGGGTAGAAGCGGTGAGATTCTACCGCCGGGCGCAAGCTTTCTTCCAAGTCCTCTAAAATTTCTTGTGTCTTGCATATTTCTGTTCCGATTTCAGTTCTCCGATCATTTTACCTGAAAATTCATCACATACGAGTTAGACACGATCATATGCATATGCTAATTATAAAACGAACAAAATATTTATGAAATGAACGCACAGATGATGCAAACACACACAAAATTAATGCAATAAAATACGTAAAAATAATACCTATCAGCGAGACATCTTGCGTTTGTGTCCAAGTGTTTGGCATGCCAGCAAGTTAAGGCTGAGTATCAGTGGCCAACCGGAAAGCTTAAGCCACATCCTATTCCCGAGTGGAAATGGGAAAATATTACTATGGATTTTGTTGTGGGTTTGTCAAGGACTATCAAGGTATTGAATGCCATTTCGGTGATAGTTGATTGTCTTACGAAATCAGCGCACTTTCTACCTATCAAGACAACATTCACCATGACACAGTATGCAGAGCTGTACATTCGAGAGATAGTCTGAGACCCGAGGTTCACATCTTCTTTCTTGAAGAGTCTACATGCAGCAATGAGGACAAAGTTGTTATTCAGTACAACATTCCATCCTTAAACCGATGGTATGCCAGAAAGGGTGATCCAAATTTTGGATGATCTACTCCGAGCTTGTGTGATCGATTTCAAAGGAACTTGGGAACCGAAGTTACCTCTAGTCGGGTTCACCTACAACAATAGCTACCAATTGTTTATAGCAATGGCTCCTTTCAAGGCTCTATATGGGAGGAATTATAGATCGTCTATACATTGGGACGAGGTTGGTGAAAGAAGAGAATTTGGTACGGACTTGATCAAGCATACAGCAAATCTAGTAGTCAAAATCTGAGATAGGATGAAAACTTCACAAAGCCAACAAAAGAGCTACGCCGATAAGCGACGAAGAGAAAGAGTTTGTAGTGGATTACCATGTATTTGTGAAAGTAACACCTATGAAGGTTCCTATGAGATTTGGAAAGAAAGACAAATTCAGTCCAAGTTTCGTAGGACCGTTTGAAATTCTAAAGAAGATTGAAACATTAACTATAGAGTGGTTTTGCCACCCATGCTAGCTGGAGTACACAATGTGTTTCATATCTCGATGCTGCGGAAGTACATATCAAACCCTTCACATGTACTAAATTATGAACTTCTGCAGTTGACTCCGAACATGTAATACGAGGAATGATCTATACAAATTCTGGATAGGCAAGAAAGAAGACTCTGAAACAAGGTTATACAAATGGTCAAATTCAAGTAGCTAAACCATTCGGAGGAAGAAGCTACTTGGAAAACCGAGAGGGACATGAGGAGTCGCTACCCAAAGTTATTCGGTAAATTTTAATTTCGAGGACGAAATTTAATTTAAGGGAGAGAGGAATTGTATGGTCCAAAATGCGAAACGTAACCTAACTACATGCAAATATAGGGAAAATAAAAAATGAATAATTATGGTTTTAATTGCATGATAAATATGGTGTGCATGTTTACATGTTTAAAAAATGTAGTCTTCTACATGAATGCATAAATAAAACTGTGTTTTAAAAGTTACTCAAGACGCGATCGAGAAACGGAGACCGATGACCATATGAGGGAAAATATTTTTATTGAATAATTACTTTTAATGGTTTAATGTATGGTATATTTTAATGGAATTTCGGAAATAAGGTATTTTAAGGTGTTTTTACACGCCGAGTCGTATTTTGAACCGCTAATCGATTTTCAATAAAAATATGCACTTTTTGAGAACTCGGCTAATATTTTTTCACTTTCCTAAACAAAATATTTTAAATATTATTTAATGGGCTTAATGTGCCTATTATACTAGGTTAATGGGCCTAAACTTGTACCCTGTATTTTATATCAAATAATCAAGCTTCCAAGCTCTTTTACTCTATTCAAAATACACGCCCCTCACCCTAAAAACACAAGGACTCTCCATCAGCAACACAATTACACACACCACAAGAATTTGAGAGGAAAATTCACGTGTAAGTCGTAGGATTTCAGTTGGGTTCCTCTCCATTGACGTTATTCGCATTGTAAGTTGTTTTTCGTGCGTAATAAATGCAAAGGCACACCGTAAACTTTCTTCAAACATCTTTCACACCATATTATGTATATTTAATTATCCTCGCATGAAAAATGATGCACTACTTTTATTTTCGTTATGACTATATGCATAAAACTATATTTTTATTTTTTTATAACTCTTGCTATTGATGCACAAAGGGGCTGCCATTGTGGGGTACTTGAAGGGATGTTTTTCCACATGTTTAAAGGTCCTTAGGTGCAAGAGTGAGGTCTGGTATGGTGCAGCTGAATGCGGATCGGTTACGGTGCCCGAATACGCAACAAAGTTTCAAAACCAAATATTTTACAAGAAAACCAAGCACCCCAACTTATTGTGTGTAGAAAATACCATAAAACACAAAAATGCCATACATAGAGTGTTTTAGAAATTTCTTTACCTATCAATCACAAAAGATTGATGATGGCTCCAACTAAATTGTCAACAACTTAGCTCTTGAAGGATTGACAATCTACAAGCCTCCTATTGCTAAAAAATTAAGCCCACCACTAACAATGAAGATCCCCTCTAATTTTTCACTAGAAAAAGTAGAGGATTTTTCTTTGAGAAGGAGATGCTATCCTCAACAATTGAAGAAGTAAAATTCGGAGAAAAATGAAGAGGAATTTCTGGCCATTTACTTGGAATGAAGGGGAGAGAAAAATTTTCTCGGTTGTGTAAAAAGTTAAAAGTTACATGAGCATACCATGCATTGTTTGTTGAAAAAATTCCCTCCAACCCTTCATATCCCAATCATGCAATTTTATTTGGGCTTAATACAAAGCCCATGGACTTTAATTTAAATGTCTCAAACAAATTTGAGACCAATTAAAGTTTACTTGAATTTACTCAAGCCCACTAGTTGAATAATTATTTCTAATTGGGCTCTACAAGGCCCAATGTTATTTAATTCATTAAACATTTGAATTAATTAATTATTTGGACTTTAAAAAGTCCAGTAGTGTTTAATTAATTCAACACTTGAATTAATTTAAATTAGTCCATAATAATGTTTATGAAATCACAATTTTCAAACACATTATTTATTTGTGCCAACTTCTAATTTAGGAAGACTTCCACAAATTAAAAGTTACATTCCCCATAATCCTCTTGTAGAAGTCATGCTTCTATTTTTTTTTGCGCTTATAAACTCCTTTAGAAGTCGTTCACACATTGAACTATTTTCCTTCTCAACGGAATCTAGAAAGTTAGCACTTGTGTGGCCTTCAATGGTTCAATGATACAACTAGCCGTGGGTTCACTTCTCAATGTGATTCGGGACTAAATATGTCCTTGTATGAGCATACCCCAATTGCTCCATTCTTAGTTATCAACTCCTTCATAATAAGAACGTCAGAACTCAAGTCTGATAGTACTCAACCAATCATGTTAAAGGCCTAGCAACATCATTTGCATGATTCCCTATGTATCAAATGATATTGACTGCAAGAACCAATCTATTATGGCTAGCGTAAAGTACGGTCCCTTCATCTCATATATCTCGACCGCTTCGACAACTACTTGTATATCGAGAGCTGTCAAATGATCGATACTATATGTCATGTCGTAGTTGCATCGATGGTGTAATCTAAGAAATCCCTTTCTTATTTACCACCAGCACTCTGATCTGAGATTTCAAACTATATACACATGAGATCACATAGGATATCTATTCCCGAAAGTAAATGGTGAATCCCCGACTACAATGCATCGACTCCTATATGTTTTGACAGAACACCCAACCTTGTCACTCGATGACCCCATGAGAGTAGGTAAACAAGTCAAAGTGCAATGCTAGCATATAGAGTCTCAATGTTGTCCCGGGTCATAAGGACTAATGGTGTACAACCATAAACTAGGACGTTTCCACTCGATAAGTGATAACCACTTGGAAAGTCCTGTATAGAGGGTTGTTCATTGCACTCTACAAGGAGCACCTATCTGCATGCTCGGACATCACAATGTTCCCTACCAATGAAACATGGTAGTCCCATCGCAGATACTAGTCTCAAACTCGAGCGGCCTTTATCCTTCTTAGCGGCGGCAAATCGACTAGGAACTATTTAGAATATACAGTATTACAAATATGAGTTTCATGATACTCATCATATGAGCATCTCATATTCTTTCTATTATTTCTATATTCAAGGACTTTATATATGCAACAAGCATGCGTATACATATAAAGATGTGCCAAAACAATAATTTAAAATATAATTAAAAATAAAGATTTTTTATAAATAGAGTTTAAACATGAACCCTCGGCCAACACTTGGCTCGACTGGCACCTCCTCTAACAATCTCCCACTTGCACAAGTGCCAACTACCCATATACTTCAAACACATTGATTCGCGATGCTTCTCGAATAATGGTCCAGTTAAAGGCTTAGTTAGTGGATCTGCAACATTATCTGCGGAGCCGACTTCGTCAATCGACACTTTCCTCTTTCCATAATCTCTTGGAGGATGTGGTACTTTCTCCATGCATGTTTGGATTTTTTATGAGACCTTGGTTCCTTCGCCTGAGCAATGGCTCCCATGTTGTCACAAAACACCGAGATTTGAGCAACTCCATCAGGAATGACGCCCAACTCTTGGACGAAATTCCTTAACCAAACAATCTTCTTTGCTGCAGCTGATGCAGCAATGTATTCGACCTCAGTGGTAGAATCCGCAGTACTGTCTTGCTTGAAACTCTTCCAATACACAGCACCATTGAGCATGAATACGAACTCAGAGGTTGACTTTGAGTCATCAATATCACTTTGGAAGCTAGAGTCAGTATAGCCTTCAAATTTCAGTTCTCCACCCCATAAACCAAGAACAACTTATTGGTCCTTCTCAAATAATTGATTATGTCTTTCACAGCTTTCCGGTGTGGAAGACCAGGATTCGATTGATATCTACTCACTACACTTATTACAAAAGCCACGTCAAGACGTGTAGTTATCATCTCATACATGATACTACCAATTGTAGATGCATACGGAATGCGTGTCATCACCGCTATCTCTGCATCAGTCATGGGAGACATAGACTTGGATAGGGACATGCCATGACACATTGGTAGATGTCCTCTCTTGGACTCATCCATCGAGAACCGCTTAACGATGGTAGCAATGTATGTGGACTGGGTGAGACCAAGCAATCTTCCTGATCTATACTATAGATCTGCATTCCCAATACAAAACATGCTTCATACAAGTCTTGCATCGAGAACGTACTCGCTAACCATATTTTAGATGATTGCAACATCCCTACATCCTTCCCAATGAGTAGAATGTCATCAACATAAAGCATCAGGAATGTCACAGCACTCCCAATGACCTTCTTATACACACAGGGTTCCTCAGGATTCTTAGTAAAACCAAACTCTTTGATTGTACTATCAAATCTAAGGTTCCAACTCCTAGAAGCCTGATTTAGACCATAGATAGATCTATGAAGTTTGCATACCATATGCTCACTTCTGATAGATGTAAACTCTTCAGGTTGAGGCATGTAAATCTCTTCCTTAATATCCCCATTAAGAAAGGCTGTCTTGACATACATCTATCATATCTCATAGTCATACCATGCAGCTATGTCTAGAAATATCCTTATAGAGTTGAACATTGCAACTGGAGAAAAGGTTTCCTCAAAGTCAACTCCTTGAAGGTCTTTCTTAATACCATGCAACCAATCACGCGTTTCGGATCTAGTTCATGGCCTATTAGAAGTAGAAGGCGCTCTGGTGGCATCTACACGGACAGAAAAAGATTGCAGTTCGTTTGAACTCAATTTTTCTTGCTAAAGATGCAAGTTTAGCTTGAATATCTATATCATCTTTAAGATTATAAATACCACCTCCATTTGTTGAATTATTGATTTTAATTATTGGTGGTTATATTGTGCCTATATTATCCCAATTTTGAGCATTTTCTGCTAATGAATCCAAATATTCCATAGCTTCATTTGGGTTTTTATCTTCAAAAGTTCCATTACACTTGAATTCTATTATTTGCCTATTTTAGATATTAGACCTTCATAAAAGCGAGAAACTATTCTCCATGTTTCAAAACCATGATGTGAGCATGTATTAAGTAATTCATTATATCTATCCCAACATTGATTATTTTTAAGGATTATTCAAGTTGCGATCGAGGAACGGAGACCGAGTGATGAAAACGTAAAATATTTTTAATAAATAATTAATTTTAATTATTTAAAATATGAGTGATGATTTTTCATATTTTTGAAAATAAGGGGTTTTGAGGTGATTTTATACGCCGGGACGTAAATTTTATCGGTTTGGTTTTTCAACAAAAATATGAACTTTTTGGCAACCCGGCTAATAAATTCATAAACGTATTTAAACAAAATTATTTTTTTATTAATTAAGCACTAATGGGCCTAATTTACCTATTTGGTGGGCTTAAGCCTAATTAGTGAATAATTAACTATTTAATACTCAAAAACCCTACCCTACCCCCATCATTATTCACGCCCCAATTCAGAATTTTGGCTCACACAAAATTCACTCCACACTATACACACACGCACCTCAATTTGGGAAGAAAAATCGAAAAGCTTCAAGGGTGTATCAAGCCTAGGCCCTCCTCGTCGCCGTTCTTCATCGTCAACGGATAATCGTGCGTTTAAAACGCAAAGACACGCCATATATCTCCTTTTCTCTATCACATCGTATTATCGTTTTAAAAATGGTTAATATGTAAATTATGACATTCATATTATTATTTTCGAAATATTACTCATAAAAGTCCTAAACTTATGAATTTTGATCCAAAATCATGCTCTATACACGTGAAGGGGCTGCCATGAGATTAGGTTATGATCAAGTAAGGTTTATACATGATTTAAGGTCCTAGCACACACACTAGACTCACGGCAATCACAAAAGAACAAGCAAAAAGGGCTGGTGCGAAAGTTCATGTCATGTGTTCAAGTTGGTTCGGTATTGGGAACATGTGGTCTCGGCTTGGCTTTTGCTGGGGTCAGGGCTTGGCCAGGGTCCGGGAAGGGTCAAGGGTAAGTCCTAGCCATGCTAGGACTCGAGTTAAGGGCTGTGGAAGGAGTCCTAGCCATGCTAGGACTCCCACCCGAGAGGGCGTGGTGCGCGATTCTAGTGCAGCAGCACGCGGGAGCTAGGGTCTAGTTTAGGGGGATCGAGACGGGCTAGGTCAAGGGTTAATGGTCCTAGGTGGGTGCACGGCATGCTGGTTCATGGGTTGGGTCGAAGGCTAGGTTCCTAGGCTCAAAAACTTGGAGTCCTTATGCACTAGGAGTCTCGGCCAGCTTGAGTGCAGGTTGGAGTGGTTCGGTTTTCAACTTAGGGTCAGGTCCTAGGGATTAGCATGAGTCCAGGAGGTTCATCAGGGGGCTGGGAAGGGGTTGGCTCTTGATGGCTCGAGCTTGGCTCGACAAAAATCCAGCATGGCTCGTTGGTGATTCAAACGTAGGTCTAGAGTTTTTAAAAGATAAAATAAATCGAAACACGGCTCACAGGGCTCGAGTCGTGGTTCACGAGGGCTAAAATAATCATGAAAATCTAAGTTTTGAATTTAGGAAGTTTATATTAAAGTTTGGAATTTTTCGGGATTAAAACACCTTCAAAACTTACGAAATAATTAAAAA
The DNA here is from genome assembly GCF_025594145.1 of Primulina tabacum. Classification (NCBI taxonomy): domain Eukaryota; kingdom Viridiplantae; phylum Streptophyta; class Magnoliopsida; order Lamiales; family Gesneriaceae; genus Primulina; species Primulina tabacum. The sequence continues at coordinate 2,502,348 of NC_134556.1, read as the reverse complement.
GTCTAGTATTTAAGATAAGTAAAATTATGGGAATTTTAATTTAGGTTTAAATAATTATTTGGGATATGTTAGATTCAATGAAATAAATAAAAAAGTCAAAAACGAGGAATTTTATGTCTAGGGGTAAAAAGGTCATTTTACACCTAAAAATTAGTAAACCCATGGTAGTACCCTAAATACTGTTTCACATGCTATTATGATTATTTTGAATGTATAAGGATTTTTTTAAGCTAAAATGTTTATGTGAAAGGTTCATGGAATTTTATGATTCATTTATGGAATTTACAACGAAACTATAAAGTTAAAAAGATATATTGCATGCTTGTTTTTAAAAGAAAAATGATATTAAATGCATGATTTTTATGGATTGATGAAAAGGTAAAAGGCTGAATGAAGTGAAGTAATTGTGACTATTGAGGATATGAGGATATGAAGATAAGAATGGGGATGTCGTGAGGGAAAGGGGCCCTAGAGGGAGCCTGTTTATGAGAAAAGGCGTCATAGAGAGCCCGACGATCGTATTTCAATTCGATGAGGATAGGCCAAGGCTCAGTGGACGAGAAATCGTTGCTGATGTCCTCGCTGCCCAGTACTGTGGTTACATGTAGATGGATCCATCGACTTTTTGAGGATGAGGAATGTCAAAATTGATTATCTAAATTCAATAAAAAAAAATGTTTATGATCATGATAAAAGGATACACGTTATGAATGAGGTAAAGGAAAAATGTTGAGGTTTATGTTATGCATATCATGAAAATTTTATTTTTACGTAAAAGTATCTTTCACTGTTGCATGTGATTTTATACGTATTGCTTGTTATCAAGATTATGATGTGTTGAGTCTTTAGACTCACAAGGTTTGATGGATCCAGGTGAGATTGAGGGGGGTCTTGACGGTTGACCTGACTGGACTGAAGGTGCACACAACCCGAGGACCAGCGCTTCTACTTTTCCTCACTTATGATTTATGATTTTGCTTTACGTTGAAAGATTTTTAAGACTATTTATTTATTCTTTGAGTAGTTTTTGAGAGGATGATATTTTTCACGTTTATTGCTTTTTAGGTTTGGTAAAACAAGTGACGATTTCATGTTTTGACAATTTCCTTTGGGTTTTCAAACACTAGTTGTTTTTTTAATTAAAATGTGAAAAATATTTTATAAAAATATTTCATGAAGTATTGAGGGTTCGGCCGTTGCATGTTAAAAAAAAATTCTAGTAATTTTAAGCATTAAAAAGGGCAGACGTTTCAGTTGGTATCAGAGCAAAGGTCCTGTAAAGGGTTGTGCCACCATCAGCGCTAGGAAGATCAGTCGTCAAGCCTCGATTTGTAAGTTTACATGTTTTTTAATATTTATTATGGTGTTACCTGCATGATGACATGAATGATATGTTTACGTTACATGATTACTAGCTTTTTGAGTATATATGTTTTACATGCTTAAATTGCTAAATGAATAAGGATATGTTCCATGATTAGAAAACGTAGTTTTAAATGCATGTTGGTTACGTTAGAGTTTGGAAAACGTTCAGATAAAATGCCTCCTAGACGTGCCCCTGTTAATGAGAATCAAGCCGAGAACAGCGTGAACCATCAAGGAAATGCACCCCCACCACCTCCTCCAGGGGATGCTGCTACTCGTGCTTTAGAGGGAATAGCTCGTTTCTTCGAGCAACAATTACAGCAACAGTTATAACGCCTCGAAAATTTAAAAGCCCACGCGAACCACATATATGCAGTTATTAAATTCTCTTGTATTTTAATTACTTGTTTCCATTGCATAAATTATTTGTGTTGTGCATATTTGCAGTTTTAAAATATATTTTCTACATGGTTGCAATAAATGTATTTTTAAAGGTTATTCGAGTTGCGATCGAGAAACGGAAATCGAGGGCTGAAAAATAGAAAATGTTTTTATTGGTTAATTGTTTTTAATTATTTAAAATATGGGTGATGCTTTTCATATTTTTTAAATAAGGGGTTTGGAGGTGATTTTATACGACGGGACGTAATTTTTATCGGTGTTGGTTTTTCAACAAAAATAAGAACGTTTTGGGAACCGGCTAATAAATTCACAAACTAGTCTAAACAAATAATCTTTGGTATTTAATTAAAGGTTTTTGGGCTTAATTAGGAGGCTTAATAGGCCTAAGCCCTATTAGTAGAATGATTTAATATAATATTTCAAAACCCTTCTCCCCATCACACAACTACACGCCTCCCACTTTCAAAATTAAGAAATTCTCCACAAGACTCTTCAACCACACGACACACATGCATTCAATAATTGTATAGGAATTTTCGAAGGGTCAAGGTAGAATCAAGTAGCATTCTCCTGAGTGTCTCATGTTGCAGTTAGGACAAGGCCTGATTTCCTTGTTGTAAGGGTTGGTGAAGGCTTCCTTGGCTGGTCCACTTGCATGGTTGGGTCTTTTAATGTTCTGTCCACCATGGGATGACTGACCAGAAAGGGTCGTTTGTGCTTACTTTATTCTTCTCTACGCTTGATGTCAGTCTCAGTGCTCATGGCAGCTCCATAAATTCAGCAAATTTGT